>NC_065923.1:51584649-51793636 GCF_024586455.1 Bactrocera neohumeralis
TCCGACATGCTTGCCTCTCTATCCGTCTGTCCGTCTGTCTGTCCACTCGCTGCGCCATTTTTTGTTACTTTTATTGCTCACATCGCTGGCCCAATGCTTTTTGTTTTCATTTCCTTGGCTTGGTGACAGTTGCAGCTGCCAAATTGTTATTATACGGTCAAGGTGAGTCGAAAATTGTTCGTGTCGTCCACCATAAAATTCCATAGAGCCCACCCATGAGTGTATGTGAGATGTTGGGTTGTGAGCGTTTACGCAAGTGCATTCGTGTAATTTTAACAATTCTCCTTGATTCGTAAATTTTCGTAATTTTTGTTTTTGAAGGTGAGAATATTTTCGGATTTTTTTATTCGGGTGAATTTTTTTTGATTTATGTCTTAGTAATTATTTTTTAATTCTTTTAAAATTTTCATCAAGTATTTTATTTTGTTGTTACTTTCTAAAAAGCATTTTTAAATAATCAATTTTATTTCAGTAAATAGTCATTTACTTAATAAAAATTTGAAATAAAACTTTAAAAAAGTGTTTTTTATTTTTTTTTATTTTTTGTATTTTAACATAAGTACAGGTTTAAAAAGTAAACTAGTTGCCATATATGAGCATTTTTTTGTAATTTTCTTTGTTACTAACTTTTTCAGATTTTGAGTAGCATATTATCACTCATGTACTCATCACTTAATAAAATCGGAACTGCAGCGATATAGTGGCTATTCAGCATCAGGCATGATCACTTAGAGGCACTTTTCACATAAAAACCCTAAAATGTAAACTATAATCGAGAATATAACCTTCAGAGGAAAGTGAGAGAACAAGACGCTCTGGACAAAGGGACAGCTGGAGACGTTTACGTAAAGAAAGTCTGGAAAAATTATTATTTTTTTTTATAATTTTGGCTAAGAATGTATGGGAATGTAAAAAGACGTATTTGGCATATTTTGCCAAATTTAAGAATTACCAGATGATAGTATTAGATTCCTTTTGCAATGTAATGTAAGTTAAATTTAAAAAAGTAATAAAAAAGACAATCGAGAAATGAATAATACCATCGGGTAAATAATACTATCATAATTTATTTTGTTTTTCATTTCACTTTTCTAAAATATTTGTTCGATTTCAGTTCCAAACTTGTTCTGGAGCATAGGTCGAACAAATTATTAAAGCATTATCTCTTTAGATTAATTACAATTTTCTGTTTTATTACATATTTAATGTTTTCTAACATATTAATAATTTCAAAGCTTCAACATTTTTTCAATTTGCCTTCAGATATTTTTATTTCCCGAACGGGGTTAAAATTGCCACGAAGTTTGTGACGCTCAGAAGGAAAATATATAAATGATATGGGTCGATTTGGACATGTTTGTCTATCTGCTTATATGCGAACTAATCCCTCAGTTCGATCTGAAATGTTTCACATGTTTGGTCAAGAAATATTGCCCAAGACACCGGTACAAATTGTACAGATCGTTTCACTATGGCATAAATTATGATAAAAAAGTACTCCGAAATTGTTACTTAAATTCGCCGGGTAAATGATATTAAAAATAAAATGTATTTTGCTGTTATAAATATTAAAAAGGTGAGAGATATGGTGCTTGAAAATCGTCAGGCAAGTGTTAGAGATATGGCAAGAGAGCTAAGCATCTCTCGCGAGTCCGTTCGAATGATTTTGGTTGATATTTTGGTTATGAAACGAATTATTCTTCGAATCGTCCCGATAAAGCTGAATTTTTTTCAAAAATAGTACCGTAAACAGTTCTTTTTGAACAAGCTTGATCGTGCGAATTCCGATACCACATTCACTGAGAGCATTATAACAGCCGATAAGACAAGAGTTTATGAGTTTGACATGCAGGCAAGTCAAAAATCACAGTTTTCAGTCGATCGAAGCGATAAAACAAATTTCGCTAAAAGAGCTGAAGGCCATCCCATAAAGTGCTTATGAAAAGTGTTTGGAAGACTGAAAGATTGGTGGGGATTACTTTGAAGGCGACAAAAAAATATTGATAAATAATTAGATATTTATTTACAATTTCAGGGATTTTTGTCCCAATGTATACATATGTATGTATGTATACATATATGATCAAAATTAAGTTCTTATATGAGAAGTTTTTTTTTTATTTTTGAAGCATATTCGAATTTAACGTTTGTTATTGTTTATTTAATTCAATTTTATTTTGCTTCATATCTTTCATTACATTTGACGTTATTTTTTTTAATATAATATTTTTAATTTTGTTTTAATTTATTATTTTTGTTTTTGCTTTAATTTAATTTCATTTAATTATAATTTATAATAATTTAAGTCAATTAATTTGCTCATTTAAATTTATTTTCATTTTTTTAATTCACTTTATCACATTTAACATTTATTATATTTACTTTTGAAATATTTAAATTGTGATCACCATTTCGAATCTTAATATTTTATTTTAATTATGCCTCACAAATTTAATTGATTTATGTCTGTCTCGTTGATTCAAATAATGACAACAGCAAGGAAAATTAACAAAATAAAATAAGAGTAAGTAATTAGCGCTGCCTATAAATTATGCACACACACACCTATGTACATATGTATGCACATATTATACTACCGAAGTATGCATGAGATCGTCGCGTCGAACAAAGTAAACTAGTGAAATTCGCGCTTACACTCGATGCTATTTTTAAGCTATTACCGGTTGACGAGTTGCCCAGTTGCCCAGTTGCCGGCAGCAAACAAGAGGCGAACGGATCACGTAGCTTCGTAAACATATCTACCGATATTTGTTTGCATTAATTTACAATACATCTGTGTAGGTGTGCTTAGTGTGTGTGTGTATGTAGGGATGTGTGTTCCATATTCAAAATAGCCCATTGCGAATTCATAGCTTTTTTGCGGCTTGAACGCGTTGTTTGAACTTTTGTTTACATTTCAAATTCACGCATGAAATGTGCGAAACGAGAGGAAATGAATGACATGCAAATAAAGGAAGAATGTAAACAGTGGGAAATGCGAATAAACAAAATTAAAGTCATTTTTAGCATTTCGCAAAATAATTATTGCCAATAATGATTAATTTTCTGTATTTACAGGGAAATATGTATGTATATGTATATACAAATGTATGTAAATATATACCTTTGCAAATAATTTATTACATATTCAAATCAATTGCAAATTTTAAGATACTTGCTTTTGCAAAAAATGAAAATATATATAAAACCACCGTGTATAATCCAAATGACGTCATTACTTGCCTTTTTTGCGTAATTATTTATTATTTTTATTTGGAAAAAAATACACTTTTAAGTTCCATTAAAATTATTCGTGATACTTAGCACATTTCGTGACAGTTGAGGCGTTAAAATTAATAGAGAAAATGTGGTAACGACAAACCAATTAAATAAGAACAGCGCCATGCATTGAATAAATTTCACAAAAGTTATAAAAATCAACTTAATTTAAAATCACTTTATAAGCTAAAGTTTACAGCGTGCAATTTGACACATCAACTAACTGCATATCTATTGCGCCTTAAATTAATAAACCGTTGCTTTAAGGGGGTATTCTGGTCTAGGATTTTGAAAAAAATCGGTTTTTTTTTGCATATTTTGAAAGTTTAGACTTTGACCTTGGAAGGATTTTTCAAAATTTGACTTATTTTCGGAGATACAGCCGATTTTTTGACATGGCGTCCGTGTTTACTAGAATTGTCTCCTAAACTTTAAACGCGTTTTTCTCGAAACTACTTTTTTTTGAGGTGATAGACATGATATCTCAAGTTCAACCGATTCCTTAAAAAATTTTGTGTATTTTTTCTTTATACAATGCTCTATCGTGTCTGCCTTGGATTTCCAAATATTTTGATTTGAAGTATTTTTAAAAAATTCGAAAAGGTGGAAAAAATCGGATCAAAAAAAAATTTTTTTTTCAAGTCGACGCCATTTTGTTATTTTTGTTTTTGAAAATGGTCAAACCGATAACGACATCCTTACTAATGAAGAATATTCTTGTTTTTTGAGTTTTAGATCTCTACAAGGGTTGAAATCACGTCAACCAAGACGCACCGTTTGTTTTGAAGCCCCCACTCCACCGGCCCGTATCTCGACGAGTTTTGGTTTTTTTTTCTTGCAATTTTTTTTATATTATTAAAATGTCAATAAAAAACATATAAAGAATGGATAGTAAAAATGTTTTTAATTTTTTTATCTTAGTTTAAAAAATGCCTAAAATTCATGCGTCTAGACCAGAATACCCTCTTAAATCTTATATTCCCTACTTCCCGTATAGCATAATTATGAATTCCAATTGATTCTTTCACTTTCTGGTGTACAAATCAAGATCAAATTAATATAACGGTAAAAAGCTTCGCATGAATAATGCCTTTAAAGTATACCAACTTATGACTAAAAATTGTCAAAATTCAACAAAAAGTGTTGAAGCCCCTAGGTACCGAATATGTGAATCCCACTACCTATAGTTGACTTTTGATCGAAATTATCAAAATATGGAAAATACAATTCAAATTCAAAGAGAATTTTTTCCTAATAATATCAATAACTATATGTATATCAAAACTGGGTTGAATCAGGTCTATACTTCTCTGAGCCCCCATTACCTAATATAAAGATTTTCGAACTTCCGGGTGACATTCTACCGATATATCGTTCAATATGTGAGTTATCCCAATGAAAATAAGAGGGCGTGTTTTACTCATAACAGTGTATCTTTGTGGCTAAAATGGGTAAAATTGGGTGAAAACCTGACCTAGCCCCCATATAATTAATGTCACGATTTTCGAACATCCCTCTGATTTTACTCCATATGATTGGTAATTGTATGTGAGGTAGTTTATGAAACCCCGGGAACATGTTTTTAGTATGTAGCATGTTAATAAGTAGTATGTGGTATTGGCAAAAATAGATAAAATCGGGTTAATGCTACCCCCATCTTCCATATACTACATTGTTTTCTAACAAACCTTTTGTCGAATATGTTGGCCAGTGTATGAGTTATATACTATAAAACGCAAAATGTCAAACTCCGAACCTCTGTCATTTTGCACCTTCACCTGTGGACTTATTTTTAGTGCTTCTAGAGATATGTACATATGTACAGATATTCCTAGCATTCACGAAGTATTTGAAATAACTAAATTTATAGGAAAGGTTCCATGCTTAAGTCCAAATAAGAACAAATTTCTATAAATTTGATGAAAAATGTACAGCTAAAAACTTTAATCCTTTAAATTGCCATTGATTGCTCCTTAATATAATTCAATTCTCGACTCAACAAATACTGTTAGTCCTCCGAAGCCTTCCTATATACTGCTAAGCATTGTATTAGAAACTTTCTTGTAGTTATAGTAATAGAAGTTTCGCCAAATAGTTCAGGCCTAAAAGTGGCGGAGTATCAAGTATGATGATACCGACTCGTCAAGTATGTGTTGCTTAAAATCTTAATGAAGAGGAAATGGGATTATACTCAAAACCAATAATTGCTGAGAGTAGGCAATACTTCGGAATATAAGAATCGATGGCTGAGAAAGAGATTTGATTCGAATTTAAGTGGAATCACTGCAGAAATTTATATTTTTGGTTTTCGAGAAAATATACTTGTCTGTTTTAAGATAAAAAATGACTAGAGTATTTTGTAAAATGACTAGAGTTATTTTTGTATTTCCATTTTTACAAAGAGGTCACTAATTTTTTAAAGTTCTCCGGTACCTGAGTATTTTTATCCAAGCAGAAAATATGTGATTTTATATGTTAGAGAGTATTGCACAAAAAAAGTTGAAGGTAGAGTCTGAAGTTAAGATAAAAACTTGGAAAAAAAAATTTTCGAAAAATAAAAAAAAATCGAAAAATAAAAAAAATGTTGGAAAAATAAATATCAGAAGACAGTCCAAGTATTTTGTAGAAATAGTAAAATTTAGACAATTAATAGATAATTAAAAATGAAATAAATAAATATGTGGGTAGTGAAAGAACTTAGAAAACTAAACAGACAATAAAAATTGCGAGCAAACAGATACCATGAAAATTGTTAGATAAAATCAAAACGAGGCCAGGAAATATACTGATGTATACTCGTAGTATAGTATGTACACTATAGAAAAAATAAAAAGAGAACTAAATATGTAAATATGTATAACTCTATAAATTATAAATACACAATATATGCCCACACAAGTGTTATGCCTTCGTTCGACCAGCCCACAACAAAATCAGCAAGATCATAGCGAAATAGTCAGACGTAAACTCCCACACGAAAACAGTTAAGAAATGAAAAAAATACATATATTATTTATGCTCGTAGCAACGTCATTAAATGCCAGAAGTGAGCAGCGCAGTGGGAGCGGAGCTGACACAAACGCTGACGTTGTACGTTTGTGAACCGCTGACGTCTCAAGTGAGAACGGAAGTGCGAGAGCATAACGAAGTGAGTGGGTTGACGGAGAGAGAGAGAGAGAGAGAGAGCAAAATAGATTTTTAATTTGAGCGCATAAATCTTTAGCGATCGACAAGTGATCATGACGCACCACAAAACTACAATTTATTTGCACGCGAGTGTGTATGAGCGGTAGAAGGCAGCGCTTGCTATAAAATTATGAAGTCGATTGAGTTATGCATAGAATTGATTTCTCGTATATTTTTTATGTTGCAGTGCACTTGTGGCGGCGCCTACTCATAACAATTACAATTCAAAATTCAATTTTTTTGCTCTCTTTATTTTTGCAGCAAACTACAAGCAGTCATTACTTCCAAGAAAATACAAAATATTTTTCTTCTTCATACTGTTTAGACGCCACAAATATCAGACACTTGACGTTGTATAAATCATAGAAATGAGCGTTTGGCATAAAAATAAAAATAACAAAAACAACTTTGCAAACAATGAAAAATGCTTAAGATGAAAAGCGCTCTTTGCTGGCGCTGTGGGTTTCGCAAGCATTGCAAAAATAGTGTAGATGACTCACAGCCTTAGAGCTGCGAAATGCCACTGTGTCAATTAGTCAACACACACACGGATTCTCACACTCGCTCTCATACTAATACCCACTAATTCACCCGAGCGAGCGTGTGTGGAGGCAACAAAAACTTGTCCAATAGTAAATGCCGCTTCTGCATTAGCGCTAGCAACTAGATTCTAGTAATAATAAAAATACTGGTTCGTAGCATTTGTGTGGTGGCATCCACATGCGCTGATATCTTAATTGAGAATCGCATAAAATCGTGGCGAATTAAATTACTTCAAAGTAAGTGACTTGAAATGTTTTGCTTGTGCTCGTTTTGAGTACTTCCGTCGCCGCTTGATAATCTATTTGGCGATTTTTAATAGACACCCATAACTTACTGCAGCACTTGAAGATGTGTGGATATTATATACAGATACTAGGGTGGACTCAACTCTGGAAGGCATATTTCAAGAATCTGTAAATCTGATAACTTTACTTCAAGTTAAGACCGTCCTCATTTCGAACAATGAGAACCCAGTAAGCTAATGAAGAAAGATAACTACATTTGGAACCACTAAGAACCGAGAGGTCTGATAGATCAATTTAATTCGATGTAACCGGGATGGGATTGAAACTAAGCCAACTAAACTAAAGTAATCTGACTTAATGTAGAAAGAAATATGACTCTTGTAAGGCTCCAACCCTACCCTGTGAGTAGATGATGAAGCATTCTGTAAACAAATCTAATAGTCTAGTCCAGAGGTCTAAAACGAGCGTCATATAAGAGATACCACTCTTACTCACTCAGTAGCTTGATGACAAGAATACCGATCGCGATTTAGTTACTGGACTCGTTGGACTTGTCTTGATCTTACGGATATTAAGATGAATAGAGAGATGAGACCATTCGGACATTACGAATTTTCGAGAGAAATATTCTGCGGAAGATTTATAATCCTCTGCGCATTGGCAAACGTGAATACCACAGTCGATGCAACTATGAGCTTTACGAGATATTCGACGACATTGACATAGTTCAGCGAATTAAGAGACAGCGGCTGTGCTGGCTAGGTCATGTCTTTTGAATGGATGAAAACACTCCAGATCTGAGAGTATTCGACGCAGTACCCGCCGGGAGAAACAGCGGAAAAGAAAACCTCCCTCCTTTGGAAAGACCAGGATGAGGAGCACCTGGCTACACTTCGAATCTCCAATTGGTGGCAAACAACGAAATGGAAGAACGGCTGGCGCGTTGTTGTAAACTCGGCTATAACCGCGTAAGCGTTATTCATACCAAAAAAAAGAAGAAGATAGGCAGACATTGTACGTTTTCGTTTCCACACAAAATTATTCAGAGTCTCCTTAGTAAGTAAGTAAAGTCTGATATTTTATCGTTTCTAAGGCAATTCAGGTATCTAAATTTTATTTCAGGATCAGTTCAACCGAATTAAATAAAATGAAATGAGAGACGTCATGTGCTCCTCGTTAATATCTAAAATCCCACTAACCGAAGTGTAACCAGAAGCGATCCAACCAAATCCTCGACTTTGATCAGTGCAGATAATGTTGGAGAGAGCATCGAGGCGTACCGCAGCGAAGAAAATTGAATGAAGGCGTTTTTTCATGCGACGCTGTTTAATGATCCGTCGGCACCATTCTAATGTGCACTCACACACCCTCCAACGTATATACATTAGCAGTTCTCTACCGTATTCGCACGCTTCGGTAGCTTCAATGCGCTAAATCTTCAATATATTGTTCATATTTGGATTTAATGGCGCACTTGAGTTCACTATGTCATCGTTGTTGTGTTTGCTGTTGTTTTTGTAAGTGTTGTTGTTTGTGTAGTTGCTGTTGCCCATAGTTAAGTAACTTCAGTGTTATATCTGTTGCAAATGCAATTAACGTTATGCAATACGAGCACCTCACACACACACACACACACACATACATCAAACAAATTAACGGCACTCCCATTTATCCATTCACCCATTTTCTATGCATTCCACTCGACAAAGTTGTGCTTTGTGCGACCGCCGCATTACCACCCCCACGCTCGCCCCACCCCAATTCTTTTGTTCCACCTTCGGCTGCCGTTAGACTTTGGACTCACTTCTGTTATACATGCACAAAGACCTTTATGGTATACGTTCATACATATGTGTGCTTGCTCACGTTTTGCACTATTTCTCCAGCTAATTTATTGATTCTATTGAGTAAGTGGCGCATTTATCGCATTCGCTTTGTTGGTTCGGTTCGACTGCAAACTCGGTTAATTTCACTTAAACAGCAATTAACTAAATTGACTTGAGCTGAGTTCAGTCCGCTAAAGTTTTCGCAATTACCTTGCAAGGTAATCGACTAACGGTTAATTAGGTTAGTTTTCATTAACCGTGAATCGGGGTTACGAAGGTCAGCTAACTACTTATCACGGCTAAGTTGCAAAGAAAGAAGAATTCCGTATCGATCAAATAGATTACCAAAAGATAGCTCAGAACAAAGAGCGTGTGAGTGTGGTGGGTAACAATAATATAATTTTCTGGTATTACGATATCATTGTTTTCTAAACAGTAATATTGATTTGAATATTTGGCGGTATTAAGAATGCTCATGATCTGTCTAACGTGGTTCTGTATACGACCCGCGTCAATGTCGGACTTAACCTACTGCTCCAAGAGGTATTGTGTTTATCACAGTCGAGGCATAATTTACACGCTTATTTGACAGACAATGTCACACCTCTAAGCGTGTTTTTTACATAAATTTTTTTGGACAACTTATGTACAAATTAGCTTAGGAAAGATATCCATATAAAATCAAAATAGTGCGTTGTTATCATCTTTCAGCAAAAGTCTGGTTCAAGCTTTTTGGACTTCAACTTTACTTTTAAAGAAATGATCGGACTTACAAGGACTGTCGCAAAAGAAACAGGAATGTTAAAAAAACATCAAAAAATTAATATTTTTCAAAAGTTATATTTTTTATTCAAAGTAGTTTACTTGTGCTTCGATACTGCGTTTAGCCCGGTCAATTAGCATTTCAAATGAGTGTTTAAGGTCATTTTTCGGAATGCTCTTGAGAATATCGGTCGTCGCCTTTTGGATAGCTTAAATGTCCTGAAACCAGTGTCCTTTCATGGGCAAATGAAGTTTTCCAAATAGGTAAAAATCACAGGGTGCCAGATCAGGTTAGTAGGGTGAGTGATTAATGGTTAATATGGAGTTTTTGTCAAAAAATCAGTGACAAGCGTCGACCGATGACACGGCGCATTATCGTGCAACAAGCGCCAGGACCCTGCCTCACGGTATTGTAGTCGAGCACGACGAATGCGTGACAAAAGACGCTTCATAACACCAAGGTAAAACACAGCATTAATCGTTTGGCCAGGTGGGACGAACTCTCGGTGTACAATACCCTCGGAATCATAAAAACAAATCAACATTGCCTTTATTTTTGACTTCTGAAGACGACCGACTTCTGATCGTCACAGAGGTCCTCACGACCTTCCTGGAATCGCTTAAACCACTCATGCACATTACTACGGGATAGGAACTGATCACCATAAACTTTTTTCATCATTTGAAATGTATCAGTAAACGTTTTCCCAAGTTTAAAACAAAATTTAATATTTGCTCTTTGTTCATAATGCATTTTACGACCGATGACCAAAAGCTGCTGTCACTTTTTGATCGATAACATCGATTGTAGTTATCCAATTGTCTTAATTTTTTTAAAATGTCAAGAGATCAAACTTTTATTTCATATACCCACCAATAGGTGGCGCCACCAGAAACAGTTATATTTAAAAAGTTCTGTTTCTTTTGCGACAGACCTTGTATATCGAGACGTCCGATGAGATCCACCAAAATTCTTGATGAAGTTGCACCAACGTAAGAGGGTATGGTGTCTCTAATATCACGATCACGAAGATTTCTGTAATACAGAAAAGTTTTATCTGGGGGCCTATTCTGTAACTCGATTCGAAAAAAGTCTACTCGAATTCGGATTTTCAAGCCAATTTTCGAATAAAATATTCGTTAGCTTTTGAGTTGCAGAAAGCAAAAACGAATATTGTACGTATTTATTCTGGCACAGGGTGGTCCAACTTTCGCATAATTATAAAGTAGATCCGAATTTCGAATAGAATACATTTACAAATCGAGATACAGAATACAGAAATACAGAATCGCGGTTGAGAATGAAACTCGGAAACGTCTTGCTGTGTTTAATATGAAAGGGACAGTAAGTACGCAGTACAAAGAGGTTGAAGATGTATTGAAACAAGCCAATAAAACATCCATTCTGTGAGCATTGACAACTACTGCATTGAACTTTTAGTTAAAAGTTAGTGGTAAAACAGGTTTTCGACTAAACTTGCAATAAAGCTCCATGAATACGCCGACTTTTCAATTCTTTCTCGTACATAAAAAAAGAAGATTGATATGAACTAATCTATGTTCCATACAAGGTAAATAACCACATACACAAGTGTCTGAACTTCATTGTCAACAATAAAGTTAATATCTTAAACTAACATTCAAGTCATGCCCATTTATCTTATCTAGCTGGTTGATATCAAAACCCGAGCAAATGGGGTTGAATATTTCACTTTTAATGTTAATGTTTTATTACCAATTAAATATTTGTAGAATCTTCTCGTATATGTACTACATTGTTTTATCTGGTTATCACAATAAAGAGTCAACAAAGAAGACAACTAAGAAGTAACTTATCAACACTATAACAAGTCGAGATATGCATCAAAGATTACTTCAGACTAAGTTATGGTTTTCAACAAAGTTGCTAAGGAGAGTATTATAGTTTTGTTCGCATAACGGTTGTTTGTAAGTCCTAAAACTAAAAGAGTCAGATATAGGGTTATATATACCAAAGTGATCAGGGTGATGAGTAGAGTTGAAATCCGGATGTCTGTCTGTCCGTCCGTCCGTCTGTCCGTCTATCCGTGCAAGCTGTCACTTGAGTAAAAATTGAGATATCATGATGAAACTTGGTACACGTATTCCTTGGCTCCATAAGGAGGTTGAGTTCGAAGATAGGCAAAATCGGCCCATTGCCACGCCCACAAAAAGGCGAAAATCCGAAAACCTATAAAGTGTCATAACTAAGCCATAAATAAAGGTATTGAAGTGAAATTTGGCACAAAGGATCGCATTAGGGAGGGGCATATTTGGACGTAATTTTTTTTTTTGGAAAAGTGGGCGTGGCCCCGCCCCCTACTAAGTTTTTTGTACGTATCTCGGAAACTACTATAGCTATGTCAACCAAATTCTATAGAGTCGTTTCCTTCAGGCATTTCCATATACAGTTCAAAAATGGAAGAAATCGGATAATAACCTCGCCCACCTCCCATACAAAGGTTATGTTGAAAATCACTAAAAGTGCGTTAACCGACTAACAACAACGTCAGAAACACTAAATTTTACGGGAGAAATGGCAGAAGGAAGCTGCATCCAGGCTTTTTTTAAAAATTAAAAATGGGCGTGGCGTCGCCCACTTATGGACCAAACACCATATCTCAGGAACTACTAATCTAATTAATTTTACAACAAAATAAAAAAATATGTAAATGACGGATAATGAAATCTCGATTATCACTTTATCATGCGAGAGTATAAATTGTTCCGTGACACCCGAACTTAGCCCTGCCTTACTTGTTTTTCTTTCTCTTTATCTCTTTAAATAAATAGTTTATCAAAATTGCTTTGACGGCTGGCATAACTCACTTTCTTTATGATTGGCAAGTGAAAATAATACTCCTAGCGTCTGATGAGTCGACGCTACGAGTTTTCGAAAGAAGAGTTCTGCTGAAGATTATGGTCCTTTGCGCATTGGCAACGTCGAATATTGGATTCGATGGAACGATGAGCTGTACGAGATATGGAACGGCATTGACATAGTTCAACGTATTAAGAGAAAGCGGCTACGCTGGCTAGGTCATATCGTCCGAATGGATGAAAACATTGTAATAGGGTATCCAAAATTTTTAATACACTGTTCAAGGCATAAACATTGTTTTGAGGGAAGTACACAAGGCCATACCGAAAGAGTTAGAGAATTGGAACAAAATGTTTGGCATAAGCAGTGTTAGAGTTAGAAAAAGGAAGCGAACACAACTTATGAAGACGACACCAAAAGGGTTACCACTGCAGAGACCGAACAAAATAGAAAAATCAGCAAAGAGAAGGGTGAAAAGTTCTTCTGTCTTTGGCCATCATATCTTATTTGGAAAAATAGTTGTTGAATACACCTAGTATATAGGTTATATATGTACATATGTATATACGTATTTATTTTTATGTATTTCTTGCATGCTGTTAAATAAATTAAATTAATTAACAATAAATAAATAAATTTTCAATATGGACTTCCCAAATGTATTACAGTATTCTATATAACACCAGAACTAAATTGTTGTTCGATTGCATTTGCCGAAAGAAGTCATAAAAAATTTACATGTACGTTGGGATTACATAAATAAAAGTGCACACATACGTAGACACATTCATACTACATAAACTATATACCCCATATTTCCATGTTTCACCTCCAACTGCGTGCGATTGCACAATTCTCTCACATTAACCATGAATATAACGAGCCCATCGATTATGTGCGGCAGAAAACAATTTCAACTACAAAAACAAATACGAAAAAATAAATATACAAAAGTGAAATGAAAAAGGGAAGCGGCCATAAAAAGTACCGAAATGACCTTGCCGCGCTGACGCCCAATTTTTGAAGCTTGTCGCTTTCCGAAAGGCGGCAGCGGCACAAAAACCAACGAGACGTAACGAGAGAGTGACAGCAATTAAATTATATGCGTGACCTTGGGCGCACACAGAACACGCAATGGCAGCGGTGCACACACCAATGCACGCAAATGCTCCACCAAAAACAAGAAAAAATCAAAAGAGAACAACAAAAAAGCAATGGAATTTTGGGCCACTTCCAGGTATGCACACACATATGAACATATGATACATTTGGGTTTGTAATTGTTGTTGTGATTATTGTTTGCGTTATACACTTGTGTACCAACCTGAAAGTGTTGCGGCATTTGCTGGTGTGGATGCTGTTGTTGTTGCGCCGCTTGTGGCTGATGATGGTACGACTGTTGTTGCGGCGATTGTTGCTGCTGCTGGCGCGGTGAACCGTACGCACCGGCATTGGCGTCCGCGTAGTAGCCGGCGGCTTGCGGGTGTGCGCCACCGCTGCCGGCGACGTTGCCGTAGTCGTGGTGTATGGGTATGTTGACGCCGTTGCTGTTGGTGTTGCCGGCAACACCGCCGCCGCCACCGCCAACACCCGCCGCCGCGTTGGCATTCGCAGTCGACAATACGGTTGGGCGCATTGTTGTTACTTTTGTTGCACTTGCCGCGCGCTGCAGTTAAAGCGTTCTTGTTCTTTTTTGTTTTTTGTTTTAGTTATTTTCTGACACTTAATTGACTGGCCTGTAGTCGCTGCGTTTATTTCGTTGTTGTTGTTTACGTTTTTTTTGATTTTTTTTACTTTCGATTTTTTGCGTAAATTTTGGTGTTAAACGAGTGTTGTTGCTCTTGTTGTTCCAAAGCTTTGTGTTGTTGTTGTTTGTTCACTTTTTTGTTTGGTTTTTTGTGTTGCTTCTTTTTCTTGTTTTCTTAGAATAAATTATATTTTTGCACTTTACTGTAATTTAATGTTATTTAATATATTAAATGATTTTTAGAATTAGAGCTGAGAGTATAAAACAAAAAACTATATCTAACATTAGTATGTTAAAAATTTTTGAGTAGAAGTTGTTGTTTTCAAAAATTTAATAAAAATAAGTTCGTAAAGTTGAAAGATTTTTTTAATTTCAAATTTTTGTTTTTCTTTGTGTTTGTTTTTTTTTTTTTGAAGAACCGTGTTGTCGTGTGCGTGGTTGCCAGTTTATTAAAGTTTTTGAAACTAAGTGAGGTGAGTTTCTGTGCTTTTGTCCTGTGTTCATACTTAATATTTGTGAATTGATAAAAATGGTTAAATTTTAGAAAAAAGTTAGGGAAACTTTTAGAATGACAAATCGCATTGAAATGAATACGTGTGGAGTGGAGTGGCCCCGCCCTCTAACAAAATGAATATATCTATGTATATCTCTAAAACCACTCAAGCTACAATAACCAAATTCGGTGAGTGCAAATCTTATAAGAACTTCTACCGAAAGTGTTTAAATGGATGAATTCGAAGGATGATCCCGCTCACTCTCCATATAGCGGTACTGTTAAAAACTACTAAAAGCGCGATAAATCAATAACTAAATACGCCAGAGACATTCAATTTTACCATCCAGATGATATAAGACAGCTTTATGGGAGACGGTGTAAAAATTGGACGATGGGCGTGGCACCGCCCATTTTTTGGTGAAATCCCATATCTCGGAACCCGACCAAAATTGAATACGTGGCATTCGCTTTACATTCTTATGTCACAGTGCGAAAATTGACGAAATCAGACAACAACCACGCCTTCTTCTCATATATACTCGTATAACACAATTTTAAATTCCACTTCATTGATTCAGTTTACAGTACACAAATCAAGAAGCGATTAATCAGAGATAAAGAGATCCCCAACTCGCCTGTCACTGAAAATGTGAGAACCGCTCACCTACCGAACTTTGACAGTTGACTGGATTGGATAGGTTTTGACGTTTTGCAATTGGAATGACTGGAACGGCCAGATTGAAATTATACCAAAAATATATGTGAACGGAGGAAATTGTTGCCGCTGTTCAAGATCGCAAATAAAAAGTAAAAAAAAAAAATGAAAATCAAAGAAAATGCGAAATTTAAATATGTTTCATGAAACGTTTTGCTATTTGATGTATAGAATAATTAATTTTTCAATTACAAATGATTAAAAACGTTTATTAATTGAGAACTAACAGGCTTAATTCACCTTATTAAGTATTGAAAGATCAAAAGTCAGTTGTTTTAATATATCATAAAATCATAAAAAAGGATTTAAGTAGTTTCGCCATATATTAAAAGTCCAATATATAATAAATTGCAATCGTAATAAATGTTGGGTGTTTTAATTTAAATGCCCAAAAATTCTTATTTTGTTCGATGTGGCCACAATGGAAAATGTTATAAAAAACGCTTATTTTGAGGCGCTCTCACGCTGGAACAAGTTGGGCATCCCATTATCCCTGCAATTAATATAACGGGATAAAACTTTGCACGAATAATGTTTTTAGCGTGTGGCACTTTATGACAAAAAATTGTTTAAATCAAATAAAACTATTCAAGTCCCTAGGTATCGAATATTTAGACCCCGGTACCTAGAGTTGACTTTTGATCGAAAATGTCAGTCAACGTGTGATATATATAACTAAATTGAAGGGAAAATGAAATGAATGAAATGAGGAATCCTTCTCTTACAATGGTATATCTGTATGTCAAAAAAGGATTGAATCGGAACAATACTCCCCTTAGCCCCCATTTACTTAAAATAAAGATTTTCGAACTTCCAAGTGAGTGTGAGTTATCCCAATGAGAATAAGAAAGTGTCTTTTATTCATAGAAGTTTATCTTTGTGCCTAAAATAACTAAAATTAGGCGAAAACTTGATGATAACTAATCTGACAATTTTCGAACATCCGGCTGACTTTACTCTATATGATTGGTTTTACACCTTAAAGTATTTCTCTGGCTTTGATTCTTGCAAGTTGCAAAAGAATAAAATGTTTGGTTGCACCCGAACTTAGCTCTTCCTTACTGGCTTGTTATAATATTAATTATTATTATTTTAATTTTAGAAATGTATAGTGTGACTGCTTTTTTCATTTTTTAACTAATTATTTGTAAATGTTAATTGCTATAAAAATTTGGTGAATTTAATTTGTTTATAATATAAAAAGGCAAATTTTGAATTTAATGGCAACGTTGTTTGTTTATATCATTTGATGATTTTAGAAAAATATTTGAATACTAATTTTGCAAGGGTTTGTAATATATGTACATATATTTTCATATACATATGTACATATATGTAAGTAATAATTATTGTTTTATTTGTAATTTAAATGGATAATATTTATAAATTAAATATCGTTTTTTAGTGCTTTTAATTAAACTACACATACAAACATATGTATGTACGCATCTGTGTGTACTTCCCTCGCAGACTACAAAATTTTCCACAAATTTTCCGCCGCTCACCGTGTGGCTTCTACCCTCACCTCTACTTACTTCGGTGTAAGGAATTTCGCAATTTCATTTCAACAATTTGTTTAAAGTTCGTGACAATACCGTTAATTGTTGTTGCATGCTGCCTTCACCCAGCTGTTGCGTCGCTTATGCCTTTCGCGTTGCGTTGCTGTGGGTGGCGTATGAGCAACCAAGAATGCGAGCGTTAATCTGCTTGGTCGCTGCTTTCAATCACTACCACTAAACAAACAACAACAACTACATATACATATGTATACATATATTTTGCGCGGCGGCGACTACTCAGGTCGTTCGTATGTAGCTTTTGCTCGCCTGAAATGCGACTAGCTTTGCTTAACACACAATGCACAACTGCCTGACTACCCGCTGAAGAGCTACAAACTACATACTTGTATGTATGTACATATAGTACTCGTATATCATTCCACCAGCCGCGCTGCAGCCTCGTCCACAAGCTGTTTTGCTTTGTTGGGGTGGCGAGTGGCGCTCGTTTTTCTCGCGAAGGTAGGGCTGTTGCTGACCACACGCTCGTTCTAGCGTTTTGGCTATTGCTATTGCTGTTTGTTGTTGTTGTCACTAAAATGTGCCAGCTGCTGGCTTTCGGTGGTGGAAAATGCTTTTTCGATGTTTCTAGTAGCTTTTGGACTTTAGCGGAAAATTTGTGAAAATTTTCACAGCAGCGCGAGTATTCACACACACGTACACACTAATTTGATTTGAAGTTAGTATTTAATTTTTTTGTTATATTATTTTATGTTTTTTTTTTTTAATTTAGGTTCAAATTTAATGTAGTATAATGAGGGCAAAACCGGCATTTATGGTGCACAATTATCGATTTTTAGAAACAAGCAGCTTTTTTGTGTGGCTTTTTATTGTTGTTGTTTTATTTTCTGCCCTGCAAAGCGTACGCATTTCACCTTGTGGCGCAACAAGACGCAGTAAATTAACCTAAAAGCACTTGCAACGCTGGCAAATGGCGCTGTGACACGCGAATGCGGCGCAAATTCAGCAAAACACGGTATTTTTGGGAGTTTTTGCCAAAAAAATTTAATTCCGCAATGCAGCGTTTTGGAAAATAGCACACTTATGACGCCACCATGCGCAGATTTGCGCTGCTGCTGGCCGTTAAACTGTTTTTATTGTTGTTGTTTTAAGAAAATTCCTTTTCCCACTGTTGTTGCAATTGTTGTTTCAATTTTTTAAGTAAATTAGTTTCACAGTGTTGTTGCAATTGTCGTGCTGCGTGTAACTCATGCGGCCGCACAGCTGAAAGCCGCGTGTTCTTCACGCACACTCGCACACATACATACATACACATATGCACCAGCTTATCGCGCACACATTCCACAACACGAAAAAAGTAGAATTAGGAAAAAAGAAGATTAAAATAATTAAACTTCGCCTCCGTAGCGATCACATACGAAATTTAAAAAAGAGTAATTTAAAAAAAAAGAGCGCACACACATACATTGGCAACAAAGGTGCATTTAGTAACTTTGCATTTTTTCTAGCTTTCTTTATTGCTTTTGTTGTTATTTTTTTAATTTTTTATTGTTGCTTTTTGCACGTATTTCTTTTTTATTCACGTTTTCCTTACGATTTTTTGCCTTGTTGCTTTGGCGCCGTCTGCTATAAGCTTCTTTACAAAATGACAACAACAATATAAATATGTATTTAAACTTTTGTTTTTGCTTCCGCCGTACTTAATCGCTTCGTTGTTACTTTTAGACTGTTCGCATCGCAGATGCTCAACTGCTACCTTATGGCCAGCTAGTCGCTAACAATGTCAAAACTCACGCTTCTGCCAACAGCACTCACGCTCCGCTCGCACTCATCCCCAATGTGCTCCCCCTAGGCTTTGAACGTGCGCGTGTGTATATGTGTTACTCCGCTCTCTCTCTTTCTCACTGTTACCGTAATGTACACTTTCTCCCCATTAAATATTTTATTTGCGTGTTTGCGCCAAGTTGATAGGGAGCTTGGTATAGAGCGCGTTGAGGTTGTGTTGTGAGAGCGACAGTATTGGGTAGAGAGTAGAATTGAGCACAGTTTGCGTGCCGTTACAGTTGCACTGTGGAATGTTAACTGGAAATGTGAAAGAATTTCGACTGATAGTTGTAGAACACTGGTGAATAGCACATCGGGAATAGGAATAAGTTTCGACATAACCTCCCGGCCCCGATTTCATTTAGAATTTGAGTTCAGACATGACTTTGTTGTGGCTTAAAAGTCAAGTTCCGCTTTTTGATATTAATTTAGTCAACTGACCGATTTCTGGCCGGTTTGTAAATTCTCAGCTGATGGCCCAGTCGAGGTTAAGTTTACTAAATTCTCGAGTTTAGTCAGAGACAAGCTTAGAATGCAAATGTACTAAAGAGATGTAAACGGTAATACTATTTCAGACACCCATACACTCAATCTCAAGAATCACATTTCCACATCCAGCGAATCCCTTCGTGTTCGTAAGGTAAACCTTCAATTTTGCAATGTTATACGATACCCAGAGGTGGCCTACAGAGAGCGAAATAAAAATGAAAGCACTTGGCGATAGAGCTCTAATCCTTAAGGCTTAACTTGGAGTCACATGCGATTATTTCGACAGTTTATCGGAGATATGTATAGTGCGGCAGGAAGTCTAGTGTGTCTTTATTGAATCTATATCGAAATTTCATAATATTTTTCGACGCTACCGTAGTCTTGTAAATTTTGGAGCTCTTTCTGCCGACCATATACGTAATGAACGAAGCTAAAAGTAGGAAAATGGAGATCTTACTGAAATTGTAAAGGCCTTTGAAGTTCATTCATTGGCTTGTGCTTATGAATAAACAACAACTGATGGCAGAATGGGTTTAGTAAACACCTAACCTTCACGTGGACGGTAATTCAACATTTGTAAAAAGTGAAGAGAATTACAACAAAAACTAAGTACATCGCTAGTTTCCCGACAGCCGACAGCCGACATATTCTGCTAACGGATCGCGCAACTGTTGTTTGCAGTACATGAGGCTGCACCGCCGTCAGCCGTTCAGAGATTGAAACGGACGGAACAACTGAATTGACGTTTTCGCATTAAAATTATTTGTTTGTTTGTATGTAGTGAATTGTTTTTGTGCAAGCATTTGAAATGTTGACCACATTACTCGTAGCGAAGCTACACACATCAGATTTATAAATAGATTCGAACGTGGGTTCCGATGGGTGGCGATGAGAGCACAACACGAAAAAGCCGAACAGACTAAATATTTAAACGTCAAATGGCAAATTGGCGAAAACGGCTAACGACGAAAGTTCACACACAGAAATACACATACAAACACATTTACAACAAAAAAGTGTAAAAATAAACAACAACAAAAGGCACTTATTGTTGTTTTGCGCTCATCATGCTGACGATCATATGAGCACATAACACTAACAACAATAGGCGATTTGTTTGCGATTTTAGCCATTACGTGGTGTCGGAGGCACCACAAATATACACACCGAGAGATACATGTATATATATGTATGTGCAATATATTTATATAGTTATGGGAAAATACTGACAACTAAGTTAGCTCAAGTTGGACAACAAGACGTTTTAGTGAGCGCGCGAGGTGTTCGTTCCGTATTTTACACAATTTTCAATCGTGCTGCGAGAGCAAGAGAGCGCGATTTAATGAAGCTTAGTAAATCAGCTGGCAGCTCGATTTTTCGTGCAAATGGGGGATATTTAATTAAAAGTTGCGGCGCTTCAAAATAACTAAAGCCTTCTTGCTTTTAAGATTGAGTTAGAGCAGTTAATTGCATGCCATTACAAAAGCACTGATCAGTATATCTACTCAGTATATGCTTCGAGAATTCACTCTCACCGCTCTTTGACCAAAATTTAGTTTAGACACTACAAAGCTACATAAACTGTATTGAAAACATACAACAACAACAGACATTTTCACAGATTATTCTCGAATAAAAGCTAATAGCATTTGGACCGTATAAATAAAGACATCAATTTTAGTAGGCGGCAAAGAGCAACAATCATCTTTCATTGCTTGTAAAATATTCAAATTTGTTGTTTGGGCGAGCGCATATGGAATGTTTAGTAGTACATACATACATACATATGTATGTAGGTATGTTCGTATGTGCGTATGCCTGAAAGTACTAAAATATTTAATGGAATTTTGTTTATCGTTGATCGCTGGTATTTAAGAAATTTATTCTTTGTTTTAAATTACATCCGTATCCATTAATATGTAACGACGTAGATTATTTAGTGATTGTTCTATGCATTTTTCTTCTAATTTCGTTTCAAAAAGTAAGGTTAGGTTGGAATATATGATGTAACAAGAGGTACGCTGTCATCTATGTTCTATTCTATTGTGTTCTCTCGCCTTATAATACTTTGTTCAGCCCCAGGGCACTTATACATACATACATATGAATATTAAAAAAGTTCTGCTTGGAACAGTTACAGGTTAGTGATTGAATCCAAATCGGGAAATCAATGCGTGAATACGAAGTGCTTGACAAGCCGGATGAAGCGGGTGATGCTCGAAAATTCTACAAAACGATGCGGCGACTAACAAAAGGTTTCAAGATCAGAGCATTCTCTTGTAGAACCGTCACAGGTGGGAACACTTCTCCAGCCTGCTGAATGGCTGAAAAGCTTAACACCAGGAGATGGTGAATCCGATTTCCTAATCGATGACGATGTAGCAAACGTTCAATTGCCCGACCCGTCTAAAGAACAACAAAGCGGCAGGGACCGGTGGATTGCTGGCCGGCGAAGAACAGATTAGTTCAGCTTTATTGTAGAATATGGTCGGACGAAAGCATGTCCGACGGTTGGAATAAGTGTGCACGGCCCAATTCACAAAAAGGATGACTCCACAATCTGCGCCAATTACCGTGGGATAAGCCTCCTCAACATTGCATATGAGTTTATATCGAGCACATTGTGTGAAAGATTAAAGCCCACCCTCAAAAAACCTTTATCGGTGTGGCTTCAAGACTGGAAAATCAACAATTGAAGACCCGTGAAAAGAGGATCGACACACACTACCTCTTCGTCGATTTTAAATCTGCTTTCGACAACACGAAAAGGAGCTGCCTTTATACGGCTATGTCTGAATTTGGTATCCATATCACTGGTCAAGCAAAGCAAATGG
The DNA here is from genome assembly GCF_024586455.1 of Bactrocera neohumeralis. Classification (NCBI taxonomy): domain Eukaryota; kingdom Metazoa; phylum Arthropoda; class Insecta; order Diptera; family Tephritidae; genus Bactrocera; species Bactrocera neohumeralis. The sequence goes on from NC_065923.1 coordinate 51,606,952, forward strand.
ATCTGGTTGTGAACGAGGGCAAGACGAAATATCTTCAGTCAGCAAACAAACAGTCTTCGTATTCGCGACTTGGTTCTTATGTCACTGCTGACAGTCATAACTTCGAAGTCGTAGATAATTTCGTCTATCTTCGAAACAGTATTAACACCAACAACAATGTCAGCCTTGAAATCAAACACAGAGTAACTATTGCCAACAGGTGATACTTCGCACTAAGGAGGCAATTGAGAAGTAAAGTCCTCACTCGACGAACAAAGACCAAACTCTACAAGCACTCATCATCGTCGTCTTGCTATATGATGCAGAAGCATGAACGATGACATCATCTGATGAGTCGGCGTTACTAGTTTTCGAACGAAAGGTTCATTTGCGCATTGGTAATGGTGAATACCGCAGTCGATGGAACGATGAGCTATGCGAGATATACGACGACGTTGACATAGTTCAGCGAATTAAGAGACAGGGGCGCTAGTCGCTGGCTAGGTCATGTCATTCGAATAGATGAAAACACTCCAGATCTGAGAGTATTCGACGCAATACCCACCGGAGAAAGCAGCGGAAGAGGAAGACCTCTACTCCGTTAGAAAGACTAGATGGAGAAAGACTAATCATCAGTTGATGTTGATGGATGTTGGATGTCTTGGACGTGGTTCGTCGTCAACGCGTTCTCGATCCTATTTGAACAATTTGTACTAATCAAAAGCATTTCACTTCGAATTTCCAATTGAAGCGAAAAGTAAGAGCGACGAGCGCGCTGTTGTGAACTCAGCTATAACCGGTGTCTACGCCAATAAAGAAGAAGTAGAAGATAAATATTGTAATATACATACATATGTATCATGGTATGTACGAAACCTAAGCATGAATCTGCGATCGTCGCCTTTTAGTTCCCTCGATACTGTTTACAAAATACAGTGAAGTTCTTGAATTTTCGAAAAAGTATTTCTCTAAGGATAGTGTCTCTACTTCTATATGCTTGGAAGACTGATCTACACATTTAGGACCATCTCAGAATCAACATCCATTAACCAGTGGTATTGGAGATCTTAATTAAATAAAGAAAGAGAATCAGTGGACTTTTCGGGGTAGTCATACGCCAAAGACCATCAAGGTGAGTATCCTAGCTGCGAAGGTCATTGCAGTGTTGTCGATAAAAAATTAAATAGACAGACGAAAACTTTCTAAAATTCAATGATTAATAAGAAATCGCAGCAATAACGGTCTTGATGGCAAAGCTATCACTAGCACACGTTTTTATTGTATCGATAAGAATTGTACTTATCGCATAATGACTAAAAGATAAGATTTCACTTCGATTAGCCATAAAACACAGAAGACAAGAAATATGAATTTGTTGTCTATGCGGACTCTTTAAAGAAATTGAGCCTTTAACCGCACAAATTAAGCAATTAGGCGAGCGTAAAAATCAATACGAAAACAAAATGGGGCCAACACCCAACAACAAACAATAAATCGATAAAGTATGGCACAAATAAAACAAAACACTTTACATTTCTTTCCACACTTCCACTTTCCGCGTTTTGGCAAGTGACTCACATAAATTCCACAAAGGTCATTGTCTAATTGTGCGACGGGAATGTGCCGTTGTCTTAATGGGAATGGGCGTTGCAGAGTGTGAATCGAACGTGGTAATATTAGAATAGCCGCACGAGCGCACTTCCGTATTGCATGTTGAACCACAGCGTGCGCCCTTCGAACATAATTATTTCGAAAAAAAATCGACACTCAACACGCTCACGTGCTCTTCGCGTCAGGGAGCTCTCTCATTTCCCACATGCGCTCTCTTTGTGCTCAACTCAACGCCGGTTGCCCTTTATGCTCAATCTTCGAGATTCCCCCACCGGCTGTCTGCTGCCCATCAAGTACCGAAAGGAAAATACTGAAAACCGCAAAAAGAAAATCTCACACAAATCAGTATATGCTTAGCTACAGCATCTATTCTCATTGGATTGTTGTTGTACGTGTTACTGTTGTCGCTGTTGTGGCTTTCCTATTTCCGTATCGGCCACCAAATGCGTTCAATGGCGTAATTGAAGACAAGAGCCACAACAAATGTGGTCGTACATACATATATACAAGCATATATGTACATATGTATATAAAATCTAAAGAAAGAAAAACAACCACATTCATGTAAATATCGTGTGTGAAATGGATCTTTGAATGTCACCTGAGCAACAACGACGACGACATCGTGATGATGATATTTAAAATTATCTTAGGAAAGTGCGTTAGTAACAGAAACAATAATGCGTCACGTAGATATGTATACACATACGAAGTACTGTTACATTATACATTACATACATATGTATATTTATATATATGTAAATATACAAATGTCTATTCGTGGAGCCCAATATCCTCTTTTATAGCTTCTTCCGCCTTCTGTAATTCGATTATAGGTTTTAGAAGCGAAGTCGCGTATAAAATTCAAATAGCGCTTGAATATCTTTTACGATGTCGAGTGTCGAAAATTGGTTTATCCAGTTTCAAACTGGTTGGACAACGGTTTTAGTGAACCACGCCTTGGTGCTTTTGGCAGAAGTTCATGATTTTGTATTGGCAGACCGCCAATGAACCATGCAAATTATTTTTGTTCCCAAACTAAAAGAAGTTACTTGCCGATCTTTTCACCTAATATTTTCATCAGAGTGGTGGCCTTCCCCTTCCTTCCCACGGTGGGTATTGCGTCAAATACTCTCTGAGTTGGAGTGTTTTCATCCATTCGGACAACATGACTTAGCCGACTTAGCCGCTGTCTCTTAATTCGCAGAACTACATACATATGTCAACGTTCATGTCGCCGTTGCCAATACCAAAGAACCATAAATTTTCCACAGAAGCTATATCCCGAAAATTTGTAATGCCCGCTCATCAGATGTTGTCATCGCTCATGCCTCTGCACCGTGTAGCAGGATGGGGATGATGAGTGACTTATAGAATTGGATGTTTGTTCGTCGATAGAGGACTTTACTTCTCAATTGCCTACTCATTCCGAAGTAGCACCTGTTGGCAAGAGTTATTCTGCGTTGGATTTCGAGGCTGACATTGTTGGTGATGTTAATGCTGGTTCCAAGATAAACAAAATTATCTACGACTTCGAAGTTATGACTGCCAACAATTACGTGGGAGCCAAGTCGCGAGTGCGACGACTGTTTGTTTGATGACAGGAAATACTTCATCTTGCCCTCGTTTACTACCAGACCCATTTGCTTCGCTTCCTTATCCAATGATATCAATATCATCAGCTATAAACTCTTATAGATGATTGAAGAGTAGAAAATAACCTCGGATGAGAGACCCCCTTTTGAGGGCGAACTTTGATGAAGTGAAAATAATATTATACCAACCCACCAATTCGGGTTTTGTGCAAAAGATAACATTGGTAACGAAATAAGATAAGCATTTGAACCCAGATAGTACTGTTCAGCTATATTTCTAGACGTATGTAGCTCAGGCGATTGATAAAGAGTGGTATGAAGGCCTTTTATATAAGAATAAAAAAAATCTACCTTTGGAATTGTATAAAACATGGGAGTCTTATTTAAGAAAATAGAAAATTTATGGTAAAAGTGGGAGATTTCATATCTGATGAGTGACAGATATGGGCTGGTGTACCACATGGCAGTGTTTTAGGCCCAACTTTATACGTTATATATACAGCAGATGTTCCAACAGCTAATAATGTATTGGCATAAACTTTTGCAGAAGTTTTAATGAATCGTAACAAATGCCACATTATAGCATGAAGAATATTAGCGGAGAATTTAAGTTCTGGCGAAGAATGGCTAGCCAATTGGCGTATAAATGTGAGTGAACAAAAGTGTAAGAATGTGACCAAAAATATGCCCGGCAGTAGAAATGAACAATATTTTAGTACCATAAGCGAACGCAGTAACTGGGTACATAATTAGGTGTAGCTACTGTGGCTTGGTGAGGAAAATAGGTGCCCTTGCAAATTACCCCATCCGCAACTTATTATAATTGCATATAATGGGGCCGTTATTGTTAAAAGTCATTGGATTGGTTTAGTTAGTATTTTCGGTTTCACATTTTGCTTACGACTTCAAAGGAAATGATCGTGAGGTGAGAGGAGTCTTAGATCAAATGCAGATTTTTCGCCAACTCTTTTAAAACCTCAAACCACGCTTCATAAAACACCTATTTAATTGAGGAAATCCCAACTTAAAGCTGTATGAATTTCGAGTTTCGTTTTTAAATTACCAAATTACATTTGTTAATTATGCCGCACACCGCTGGCAAATGACTTTTATAATTATTTTTACAATCGCCATTTCGATCGTTTTGATTTTGGCGAACGATAAACACTTCATTACATATTTCATCTTGTTACAACAACAGCAATAAATACTACAACAAAACAAAGCTACAACTGAGTACGTGGGCACCGCCGAGGCGTCCAAGTGAACGAACTCCAGCCCAAGCAGCGCAGCCGGACCAAAGCTAAGCGCGGGTTAATGCAGCCCACGTGACGTTTTACGTTTTCTTTTGCCGATGGTTTGTTTGTTGTTTTTTGCGTGATTTCGCATTTGCATTTGCATGCTTCTGGGCAATACAGTGGCGGCAGTGCGATTGGTGTTGCTCGATGGTGAGTTCAACGCGCAGGAAGTGAGTCCAAAGAGGTGACAGCGTGTTTGACCTGAGCAACTGCTTACTCTTGGGTGTAAATATGTGCAAGTGTGTGTATATGTACATACATACATTTGTATGTATGCATGTGTGCATGAGTAATTGAGCGAGTGTGTAATTGAATTCAATTGATTATTTGCTTTGCAGACTGTGACGACACAAAAATGTGGACACTTCAAGACGCTAGTTGTTGTTCTCTTTGCTGTTCAGGTTAAAAATGTGTATGTGGTTTTGCTTTTACCGGCGCACCTTGTACGGCTGGAACTCACCAACACACACACGCACATACATATGTACATTCGCTAAGCCAAAACAAGACGTGCCATGCCAAATCGGTGACTCCAATCACTTTGCAACTTTTTCAGATTTTTTCTTTTTTTTTGATTTTCAACACTTTAATAAGCCACTTGATTGGCATAGCAATTTGCGTTATGCGAGTGTGACGAATTTTCCTTAATAAAATTACATTCCATTCATATATTGCTCAATGCAATTTCAATTGACAAGACGCGAATACCCGCACACACACACACAGACACATACAGCGAAATATATAAATTTGTTTGAATTGCAAACCGAAGCGTGATGATAATTAATTAACAAGCCGTAAACGGTAAAACTTAGGCGCACTTATGTATGTATATACAAACATATACTTATATAATATATACTTACATATATGTACATATGTTCAGACGTAAGTACCCATTGAACTCGTCGCATAACTCTGGGTGAAATTATTGTGCACACATAGTACATACATACATACATACATACATATCTGCATAATTATGTGGGTGAAGCGTTGCGAAATGATTACGAAAAATACTGCATTTATTGTTTAAAAGGAAAGTGAAATATTTTCATAAAAAGTGTGATATGTTGGGCAGAAGTAATTAATTCATTCAAAACGTGCTTTCACCAGTATGAAAGCTCCTTTACATAGACCATTATGTAACTTCTCCGCTTTAAAAACATGCTAGGCAGAGAGCTTGACAGCTTTTTAATGAAATAACGGTTGTTTATAATTCTTAAAAATGAACTGTGTCGGCTTATCTGGCCTAGAAACAACGTTAAATCTGCACCGAAGCTATAATACCCTTCACATATGCCGCTAATTAAGGCTACTTAATACGGAAAAGATCTTTCGTAAATCTTTATTTTCAACATGATCTCTATTGGGTGCAGGCCACAAAGTATTGGGTCTCCGACGTGTATTTGTGGGTGTTACAAACTTCAGGCGAACTTTATTTGTATGCTCTCTTCAGGGTAGAAATTTAAGCGATAACGTGAACAAAGGTTTGACCGGTCTAAACCTCGGTGAAGGTGACACTACTTTCATAAGTGCACAAGTAAACGGTGACCATTCGATTCGCCAATGGATCCCAGTTTCGTCGACAGCCACAAAGCGGATAGCACTTACGTTAAACAGCTTTAAATACTGCTACAAAGTGGTGTTACCATTGTTTTCCGTAGAGAATCCCATCACACGGACAGCTTTCTCAGGTTCACGATAACATGCTGGATACCACGATATCGTAAGCTTTTGTCACGTGCTACCACGTTGAAATCCTTTAAGCGTTTATATTAGGCTAAGATTTTCAATTTTTTTCCGAACTGCATATTTTTCATTTAGAGAACTATCACTTGTCTCCAATTTTTTATAAACCAATTACTGACCAATTTTTCGGTAAAAAACTAACTCTCTTCTCTACACTTCCACCAATTTTGTGATAAATCTGGAGGTAACCAGTAAGGAAGAGCTAAGGTCGGGTATATTTGAACATTTCATTTTCTTGCAACTATTCGCGGTCTAAAGTCACGCGGAAGTTTGCAAATCTTCATATTTGGTATATGAAGGCTAAGGGAATCTGATTCAACCCATGTTTAACCCACAGGCACACAGTTATTTGAGAAGTAGGCGTGGCTGTAGGCCGATATGGCCTACTTTGGCACTGTAACATAAAGATGTCAGAGGATGTCACATACCAAATTTTCCCGTAATTATGATCGTTTATACATATACATATATATTTGCATATTATATATGTACATTATATATTCATATCTATCTCAATTATTTTTGGGTGATACGTACAACCGTCAGGTGAACAAAGCTGTTATCGTTTGTAGAAACATGTAAAATAAAATCCTTATTTTTTTCCAGATATTACGAATCACCTAGAATCACCATCTCTTTTGGAGGTCTTCTTGGGCAAGGTGAGATTGACAGTTTATTTATACACTCAAATATATGCAAAAAAAACTTTTGTAGGTGGATCTATTTCGGCTTAACAAAATTTTGGCATGGTGCAATTAACAAACCTTTCTAAACCAAGTGGGTGATATGCAAGTACAGAAATTAGCGATATGCTGAAGAACTTCGCTTTGGTGCGGATTGTGGCTGGACGTTCATCCACCGTGGTGAATGCCAGGACTCGTCGACGAATCCCACACCAAATTTGTCCTTCTTCACAATTCCCACCGTGGCGCTTCTTCGACTGACATCACTGTCAGCCTTAATTCTTACGAGTACAGCAACCAGCTGGACAGCGGCGACTTCACAATTAAGAATCGGGCATTTTAGATGCACGCCCTTAAATCGTAATCCTAAACACGTTTTTAGTGGTCTTCATCAAGAGGGTATCCCTCATCCGAAGCTATTGTTCCCTTTTCATTGATAGGGTTTTTAAGTGGCGGTCCCAAAACCAGCGCACAACCCTAGGGAGGGAATGATTTGCCTTCTCACAAATCTTCCGATGTAGGATCTATCAGATGTTACACTCTGATATCAGCCATAAGGCCGAGAAGCGATATATAAATATCGGCAAAGTTAAACTATTTCTATGAAATTAAATCTAAAGTGTATGAGAATTGAAGAAACAACCAAAGAAATACAAAATGATCGTTTAGCTATGCAGCCATCTCCAAAACGATACAGTGCGGAAGGTCGCAAATCTCTACGCAGGTAACGCACCCTTACAAATTCTTGTTGTTCTATTCTATTACGTACATACATATGTATAAACATATTGAGTATTCATATTCACAATTATATGTGTACAATTTGATTATGAGTGGGTCGTAATACTTACACAGGTAACGCACCCTTACAAATTGTTTTTGTTTTCATGGGAATTAAATATTCTTTTCAGTACTTTCTGAATTTTGTTCATATATGTACATATGTACATATGTATGTACATTAGGGTGATTCAAATTTTTTTTCTTTTTTTTCAATTGGTACTCGCAAAAATAGGTTCCTAGACACCTCTAAGAAAGCCTCTCCAAATATGAGTTTTTAATTGTAACGGGAAGGTCCTCCGCCTAACGGTTTTCTATTTTTTCTTATTATCAGATAGAAAAATTTATATCTCGCTTCCAACTACTTGAAAAAATATCTTGTTAATTAGGTTTTGTAGGAAATTGAATGCCCTAAAATATGGTCTCTTATGATTTTTTCGTAAACCCAACCGTTTAAAAGATATTAACGGTTGAAATTTGACTATTTTTGGGAAAATTTTTTATTTCTTAAGTTAATTTTATAACTCAATGAAAAAAAAATTATTATGAATGATGAAACACATAGTTTTGTAGGAAATTTACTGCTCTATAAAAATGGTCTACTATGATATTTCGATTAAGTTAAGCGTTTACGAGATATTCATCGTCAAACATCAATGCATATTAGGGTGAATCAAAAAAAAAAAATTTTTTTTTTCGTTTGGTACTCTGAAAAATAGGTTTCTAGACACCTCTAAGAAAGCCCTTCCAAAAATCTATTCATAATAATTTTTTTTCATTGAGTTATAAAATTCTTAAGAAATAAAAAAATTTCCCAAAAATAGTCGAATTTCAACCGTTAATATCTTTTAAACGGTTGGGTTTACGAAAAAATCATAAGAGACCATATTTTAGAGCATTCAATTTCCTACAAAACCTAATTAACAAGATATTTTTTCAAGTAGTTGGAAGCGAGATATAAATTTTTCTATCTGATAATAAGAAAAAATAGAAAACCGTTAGGCGGAGGACCTTCCCGTTACAATTAAAAACTCATATTTGGAGAGGCTTTCTTAGAGGTGTCTAGGAACCTATTTTTGCGAGTACCAATTGAAAAAAAATTAAATTTTTTTGAATCACCCTAATGTACACAGATTCATACATGTAAGTTATAAGTAATTTAATGTTACCATTTACACACATTTTTATTAAAGAATAGTTTAATACTACTATTTTGAATTTTATCTGGAAAAAACAGCAACTCTCCAACCTCATTGGCGAGGTGCATTCCTGACAACAATACAAAAAGCTTTCCATGTTTTAAGGTTGGTATAATATTTTGCCTTTGAGAGGCATTATTGGTATGATGAGATTCATATGAAGTGAGGAAATAATTTAAATGATGACTGAATTTTGAAAATGTTGACTTCAGGGACATGTTCTGTAGCACACTACCAGTGAGTTGCAATGGAGAGATCCTGTCCCCAGAAAAAATCCTCTCTGGTGGATTATAGAACTCTCGGAAATCAACAAGGCGCGTAGGAATCGGTCAACTTACGACTAGGCGTTGTATAAAACGGGACTTGCCATATACAAGTCCGAGTTTAGAAAGGCAAATAGGACTTCATGGATGGGGATTAATACTTACCACCTTTAATAAGGTGTATTAGTGATCACCTATGGGCACATACATATGTATGTACAGATATTTAAGTTATAGATACTGATATGCCAAATATGACTATTGATTTACAAATATTTGTTTAGCAATGCTTATTTACTGCCGCATTGTTTATCGCCCAGATTCAACGTCATTCTATCGTAGAATTCTTCAAGCTTTGTAGAAATAAGCACAATGAGTAACGCCGTCCAATGAGGCGAATGATCGGCGTTGCTGTGAGTGTATGAGTAAAAGTAAATATTCATATTTTCCATATTGGTACATACTTACGTTTACATATATACAAAGTATATGCGTGTATTAGATATGCATGAGGGCGATAGATGGATATATTTTTTCTATATAATATACGAGTGCATATATTATACATACCGATCATCTGACACACATATTCATTCGTATATACTATTTATGCATACCCAACAGCCTACAACGGCTGACAGCTAATGTGTGGGCGCTTTCCGTTCCGTTCCGTGGAATTGGAAGCAGCTGCGAGCGGCAGCCGGCAGTAGAAACCAGACGTTGCCCATTTCGTACATTGCCAATTATCGCTTGCGATCGCGCTTTATTGGTTAGAGATCGCTCATCATTTGCGAATATTATATTGCCGTCTTTATAGCTATGAATGGAACGAAAATGGGATAAGCAAGATCTAGTGAATTCATCTATGGAAAATTAGAAAACCTGCTGACAGCTGAATTTCAAAGACTCTTATATTATAAGTTGGAATATAATACATATGTAGATATGTATGTATGTACATTAGGGTGGGTAAAAATCCGAATTAATATCTTTTGAATGATTGGGTTTAAGAAAAAATCGTTGTAGATCTTTTCTGAAGATCATACAATTTCCTACAAAATCCATAAAAGAAAATTTGTTTTTAAGTTGTTGGAAGCGAGCTATGAATTCTTTTATCTGATAATAAGAAACAAATAGAAAACCGTTTTGGCGGAAGACCTTCCCATGGTTATCGAAATAGTTGTATAAATTAAAAAAAAAAACAGAAAAACTCAAGATTTTAAACATTTTAAAAGAACAGTTTCACTTGTCGACTATTCTAAATATTCTGCACTGCGACGACAGCATTCGGACTTAAACAAAAGATGTTTTAAAATTTACTTAAATAATTTAAAAAATTATCTTGTACGTAATCCAAAATTGTTTTATGATTTCTTTAACTCAATACGCACAATTTCCAAATTTCTGTCCGCGATGATATACAAATCTATCATGTTATGTGACAATCGCATTATTTCCAATACGTTTGCAGAATTTTTAAGTCAAACTACCCTTCTAATTACCTTAAATTGTTTTCTTATCAGCACGTAATTGGTCCAATACTTCAATTAACGCTCCAATTATTTCTGAATAAGACATCTTACTGAATTTAAACAAGTTAAAACATATTTTAATTATGGTCCAGATATGATAGCCTCATGCTTCCTGAAAAATAGTGCCAAATAAATTTTCTTGCCTTTGACAAGAATTTTTAGTTGCTCTCTTAAACAAGGTATATTTCCTTCAATACAGTCATTGATAATCCCTTTGCATAAAAATGAATTTAGGTCATACTTTGAAAATTGTATGGATACTGCAAATCTATCAGTTATACTAAAACTTGTTGAAGCTTTCATTGGAGACCACATAACATTTTCGATGGCTCCTTTAATTTCTTCTTCTCAGCATGGATTTCGTAAAGGGAAATCTTCTCTAACAAAATGGAATTTGTAAACAATGTATTATTGGGTTTTAGGAAACACAAGCATACGGATGCTATATACACTGACTTTAGCAAAGCTTTCGATAACGTAAATCTCTCGTAAGCTCTCGTACATAAACTCGATCTTCTGGGCTTTCAACCAAGATCTCTTCTATGTGTATCTACTTATCATTATAATAGAAAACAACGAGTTTCAATTAATGTCTCTTCAGGTGTTCCGTTAGGTAGACATCTTGGCCCGATTCTGTTCTTGTTATTTATTAACGATATCTTTTCTTTCATTGATTTCTCAAATATTTCATTATATGCCGACGACGTAAAGACTTTTAAATCACATACTTCAATTTATGAAGGAAGTCTGTTGCAAACAGACTTAAGGTAGTAGTCGGTAACTTATGCCTATTTTCATGACTTCTTTGGAGGGTGGTTTTTCATAGGAAAATAAAAATTATCTTGAATATTTAGAGTGTTTTAATTTACATAGTGAAACTATAAAAAAAAAATATTTTGAAAAAATTTAATACTTTATTACTATTATTATTGTCACTCAAAGTTGGAACCTCAAAAAAGAAAAATGCACGTGGGTGGCCCAGGCGATTTTGGCTCCTGATGTTATCTGAAATCAATTATTCTTGTTTATTCTTAATCTATAGACATGTCATTCTGGTCGGAACTACTGAAGTTAAATTTCAAGGGTAAATAACAAGATTGCGGACTTTGAAAAAAAAAGTCCTTTAATTTTAGCAAAGAAAGGGTTGTAAAATAAAAAGTTAGGGGTGAAAAAAATTCTCGTTTGAACTATAAGTGTGTAGAACAGCCTGTTAAAATTTGAAAGCAATCGGTTAAGTAGAAAAAAAGTTTTGAGAAAAACGCGTTTAAAGTTCAACAACTCCGAGAGAGAGGACTCCGAGGCGCTCTAGGAAACTCGTTATAACTCCCGAAATATTTCGAATTTCTGTTTGAAATTTTCACAGTACATTCTCAAGACATGGTACTTTCAAATTGAGCAAACAAAAATTTTTCGATTTTTTGAACCCAAGTTATCAGACTACTACCTTAAACAGTTTGGTTGATTCGTGTGATAGAAATGATTTGGCATTGAATCGCAAAAATGTAAGACACTGTAATTTTCTCATAGATCTGGCAAATCTTTATGTAATAAAAGACTATTTACAAGAGCAAGTTTTTATCTTTGTTGTTTTGGGGGTTACTATAGACCCTAAGCTTAATTTTAGTCTTTATATTGATACCATTGTCTTGAAAGCAAAAGGCATTTTCAATTTTCTAAAACATTGTTCTAAAATGTTTAGCTATCCGTATGCTATTAAAACACTTTTTACAACTTTGGCTAAACCTATATTGGCATATGGTAAGGAACCCTAGTTACCAAATCTAATCTGACAAGTTAGAGTCGGTTCAAAATCAATTTTTACTTTTCGCCTTAGGGCATATTCGATATGATTTTAGGTTGAGTCTTCCTCCATATACCTGTCGTTGAAAACATATTAATCTATCTACTTTTACTAGTCGTAGAGAAATGCTTGGTGTTGCATTCTTAGCTGCTGCGGATGTGCTCCTCGCGTCGGTTGGGCGGAAAAGGATAAACGTAGGGTTATATACTTATATAACTAAGTGCTCATGCCAGGAGTGCCTTTCTTAGAGTTGTCTATCAATCAATTTATCAGAGTACGATGCAAAAAAACATTCGTTTCATTTGACTCACCCTAATGTATTTTGGTATGTATAATATTTTCATATAATAATTTACATATTTGATATAATATACATATATGTATATATATATACATACATACATATAACTTTTCGATATAAATATGTAAACATTTATTATTTAAAAATTTTATTTTTATTTTGCTCATATTTTTGGTTGAAAAATAAATAGTTTTTTTTTATTTTTTCATATCAACATTTGTTTGACGGCGGCAATATATGTATGTATGTATTATAAATGCATTGCAAAAACTGTAGATTTATTTATATTCTGTATTTCACAATTTTTAATCCTTTTTTTTTACAATGGATAAGAATATCGAACAAAGGATTTTTCTTAAATATTGTATTTCTAACAAAATTTCGTATGGGGAGTCATTGTGAATGTTGGAAAAGGCTTACGGTGATTCAGTTGTATCAAAAACACAAGCCTACGAGTAGTACAAAGCCGCCAGAGACGGTCGAGAGGTTGGTGAAGTCAATCGTCGTTGAAAATTTTCAGGAAAGAAGAGATAAAAAAAATTTGTTAGGAGAAATGGCAAGAAATGCTTATGAAAAGTGTTTCGGAGACAGGAAAAATCGTTGGCATAAGTGTAATACATCTGGTTTACTTACTTTGAAGGTTCTCCAAAATAAATTTTGATGAATTGTTGCGATAAATTTCTGAAATTTTTTGTCCCATTATATAAGACGAAGAAATTTGTTTAGTAAGAAAATTTCTGAAGGATATTTCAACGACCGTCTACATTAAAATTGTTTCGTAGTTTTAAGACTTAGACCTAGTGCTCTGAAGACAAAAGGAAAAATTCGTTGGCATAAGATATACCTCATCCAAATAAGCAGTTTGGAAACCTATATACATCTGGATATGTGAGATGTTACAATTTGTAATCGCTCACAAGTAATTTGGTCTCAGGTGCAAAATAAATTTTGATGAATAATTAAATATTTTGCGTTTTATTTACAATTTCTAGGTACTTTTTTGTCACATTATATAAGACATCTGGGTATGCATATCGAGTTGAAATTTGTTTAGTATTAGATTTTAGCATTTCTCAGTAAAATAACTAATATTTCAACATAGACTTCCCTTACATTACAAATTGTTTCGTAGTTTTACAGACTTAGACCTAGTGCTCTGAAACAAAAGCTTGTTTCAACAATTCGATATCCATTCAAGATATACCTCATCCAAATAAGCAGTTTCGAAACCTATATAGACAAAATTGCTTAAATTTGTGGGATATGTGAGATGTCTGAGCAATTTGTAATCGCTCACAAGTAGTTTGGTCTCAGGTGCTATACCCATACATGTACCTTTGGGAGAAGATGACGATCAAATTAGACCCACAGCAAAAATTTCATGAACATATTGTCCAAAAGCTGACCATAAATTCCAAGGTCCTTCCCTTTTAATTTTGTTAAAAAATATCATGATTCTATGTTCCCTCAACGATTAAAATATGTTACGATATTAAACTTTGTCAAAAATGCTTATCGCTTTTTTATATAGCATATACACCGGTCCATACCGGAAGGTTTTAGTCCTCAGAACCACAAATTTCTAGTTTTAGCTGCCGAGTTCCGAGCTCAGGAGCACTATCGCTAGCACTGTAGTCTGAACTTCGAACGGAAGTCCGTTTAAAACATCTTACTGGCGAAATCAAAGCAAAGAACGTTTTTTACCGGTCAGCGTTAACACACGTGGTGTCCCTAAATAAAAGCGGTGAGAGTGATAAAAAATCTATGATCCTGAGAATATTTTTACAGTTAATTGCTGCTGCCACTTTTATTTAAAGAACACTGTTAGACCAGAGAGTATGTTAGACTACAGATAGTGCTTCTATCACTTTTCAGAACTAGATCGTTTTAAAGGATAGGTAGATTGAGGCTACTTATTATTTGATAACTTATTATGGGTGGAAATATTTTTTCGTCGAAGAGGCGTAAGCGATATAGTCTCGCATATAATCACAAAAAATCTGTAGAAATATTTTTCAGAATACTTTTTAATATAATTAACTTCATTCTTAAAACAATAAAGTCTAAATAAATTATCGATTATTTGTACCAATGATGGCAGTCTGGTCACGTAATCTTCTTCTTTACTGTCGTAGACACCGCTTGGGGTGTTTTCTACATGAAAAACTTGCCCTATTATGATGAAGTTTATAAAACATTCGATAATTAGAAGCGAGACAAGAGGAGCATTCTTTGAATAGAAAAGACATAGCAATAATAACTTTACTTTTCTAAGCTGGGAACACCGACTAAATGGCATTAAACAAGCGCTCCATGAAGTGTGTCTAAATTTGTTGTCAATTTGTCTCACAAACTCGTGGGTTAATTCATGGAATTAATATTTCAAAGAAGCTACTTATATCTGTTTATAAATATTTTCAAACTTGAAGAATGTTATTGTTTTTCTTCTCATAGATAAGTAATAATATTAACCAATTGTTTACTACAAACTAAGTCGAATATAAACAATCCAAATATGACCCAAGAATGCCGCGCCGCTCACTTCTGAGCCGCTATATGCCGTATAACCTAGACTTGCCAGACTTATGAATAAATATTTATAGCAAAGTAATTACTTGGGAATATCGGCATGTTTACAAAAATACAGCCCACCTTCGTTTCAAACTCCTGATTCATGCCGAACAGTAGCTCAGCAGTGACACAACAACTTTTCGGCCCAAATATGGAAGCCGCCATTGCAGCGGACGCACTGCTGCTTCTTCTCCACGCGGCGTTTATTACTTAGCGCTTATGAATCACCACTATCGATTACAACAAACACCACACGGAATGAATACGTACAAAATGTAAGTTGAACTTACTTAATTGTAATTACAACAACTTTGCAAAAAATAAGTTTTCGCCATAAAATGCCAAAGCGAGCAGTTTGTGACACGCTCCCAATTCCAAAATCCAAGCTGCGAACTGCAATTCAAGCTGTGACGTTAAAGCGACGTGTAATCGTTTATTGCGTTTATTTTTGTTGTTATTGCTTGTTTTGATTGTTTATGGTTTATGGCTAAATATGGTAGGATCGCTGGAAACCAGTAGACTCGGCTTAAGTGCATTTATGTAAGTGTTTATCGTTTATTCAGGTGAATGAGAAAAACGCGAGTTGTTTTTGTTGGTTTTGTTGAAGTGGGCGAACTTGAAAACGTTCATGACTTGATTACAGGTGAGAACCAGTTGTTGTATAACACATCGTTTTATTACATAAATTCTATAAATACAAAACAACAATAACTACAAAGGGAGAGAGGGTACTGTGAAGAACAACTCAAATTTAATTCTCAAATTTAATAGGCTTGGAAGAAGCAAGTTTGTGTGAGATTTAAGGAATATTAAACATAAGAAATCAAAACTGCGGTTAACGCCAGCTTCTAAAATTTGTAGAAATATTTATTGCTAGGTGGCCCAGTTAGTAGTTTCTTTTCGAAGATTGGAACAAAAATGTTGAGAAATTATTACAAAAAAGACGCATTTAGCCGATTTTGGAACTTTTCTTTGATTGAAATTAAAATATCTGTGAAAATATTGCGACAAAACCTTCGTCCAAGTCTTTAAGAAATGTATCTTAAGGGCGTGTGTAAAATTTCATGAAGAATGGTTGAGTATTTCTCGACAAATCTTGCCAACCGACTTCAAAACCTCAGTTTCGAGAAAAACGCATTTAAATGCGGCAACTTAGCCTAGCTAACTTCGAGCGCACAAGTTCTCAAGGCTGTATCTACGAAACTATTACTAGGATCAACTTGAAAGTTTAGGGCAGTATTTTAGAATTGAGAAATAAAAAAATCGATTTTTCGAAAGACTTAAGCCCATGCAACCACATAAGTCAGTACAGCTTGAAAGGGATAAATTTCTGAAACTGAAAATAATTGAGTAAACAGGACTTAAAAAAAAAAACAGAACAAATGGGTTTTTCGGCAAAATCAATTTATTTTATTCAAAATAGTCTCCTTCTGCTTCAAAAGCATGTCGAACGAGTGTTTTAGCTCGTTGGCCGGTATGGCCGCCAGTATGCCGGTGCAAGCCTTTTGAATGGCCTCTACGTCTGCATAACGCTTCCCTTTCATGGAAAAATGCATTTTTCCGAAAAGGAAGAAGTCGCACGATGCCATATCTGGTGAATACGGGGAGTGGTTAATGGTTAAAATGTGATTTTTGGTCAAATAATCGGTCACAAGCGTCCTTCGAATGTTGGATTCTTAGCAATTTTTGGTCGTCAGTCGATTTGTGCGGAACATACCGTGCACACATCTTTCGTAAGCCCAAATGTTTGATCAAAATGCAATCAATTGATGTTTTGGAGATGTTCAATTCCATTTCCATGGATTTCAATGATGATTTCGGCTGATTTTTGATGAACTCACTCACAGTTTCGATGGAATTTCCGGTGATCACGGGTTTTGATTGGCCCACATGTTGATCGTCATTTATGTCCTCACGACCACTTTGAAAGCGTTGAAACCACTCGTGCACTCTGCTACGGGATAGGCAATCATCGCCATAAAATTGTTTCATCAATTGAAACGTTTTGGTAAAAGTTTTACCAATTTAAAAAAAAACAAAATTTAATGTTGGCTCTTTGGTCGAAGCTCATTTTCGCATCGATAACACAAACATACTGATACTTAAAACGCAATAACTTCACTTCCAATCAATAAAATGTCATGAAATGTCTCTGAACAATCGATAAAGATAGCAGATTCTAACGCACCAGTCGGCACATAGATGGCGCCACCGGGGGGCGCTAGATAAAGTCCTGTTTACTTTGGAACGCACCTTATACAACATATCTTTTAAGCGAGAACAATCAGTGAAATAAAATTCCAAGGAAGGTATTCAACAACTTAGCTGTGCAAGAAATATTTAAAGTTTCGCTTGCGAAAAAATTGGTCAACGATGGTTTATGAGTATAATGGAGCAATTTTCGATTTTGTTGAATAAGAGGCGCCGTAGCGTTGGATTTCAGCTCAGAAAAGAATTTGTTTCTGTGATTAGTGTAATTAATAGATATTCTGTAATGTGCGTTTGGTTATTTATCCTGCGCTATCATGTATAATGTATTTCACTTCTGTAAAGAATATAATATATTTTGTTCTAGTATAATTTTTTTTATACAGTAGTCCCGAAAAATCTTCTTACTCTCTCAGAGCTCCATATGAAGATGAACTTGAACGAGTACGCAAGGGTCAAGTGAAGAAGACTTCTTTTTCATACACATAAATCAAATTTAGGGGCAATGTAACACGCAGGATTCGTAGAGCCATCTTGCTTGCTTTTCGTGATTCAATGTTGTGAAAGATATGTGGATGTTGACTGACATGGAGCGGGTTTGGCGATTTCTTAAATTTGGTTAGGGAATATTCCATAAATCTAGTGTACGATACTCTAGTTCAATATATATCGATAATGTCCTTGTAGAGTTTTTGACTAGAAATAAAGTCATATCCATCATTCAAAGCCAATCTACCGAAAGCTTCACGGAAAGTCTATGCATATAACAAGAACAGGCTTTCCTAAAATCGTTGATATTGTATTTGTGACCATTCGGTGTGATCTACTATATATTTTTATACTCTCAAAGTTGCTAAGGAGAGTATTATAGTTTTGTTCACACAACGGTTGTTTGTAAGTCCTAAAACTAAAAGAGTCAGATATAGGATTATATATACCAAAGTGATCAGGGTGACGAGTAGAGTTGAAATCCGGATGTCTGTCTGTCCGTCTGTCCGTCCGTGCAAGCTGTAACTTGAGTAAAAATTGAGATATCACGATGAAACTTGGTACACGTATTTCTTGGCTCCATAAGAAGGTTAAGTTCGAAAATGGGCAAAATCGGCCCACTGCCATGCCCACAAAATGGCGAAAACCGAAAACCTATAAAGTGTCATAACTTAGCCATAAACAAAGATATTAAAGTGAAATTTGTCACAAAGGATCGCATTAGGGAGGGGCATATTTGGACGTATTTTTTTTGGAAAAGTGGGCGGGGCTCCGCCCCCTACTAAGTTGTTTGTACATATCTCGGAAACTACTATAGCTATGTCAACCAAACTCTATAGAGTCGTTTCCTTCAGGCATTTCCATATACAGTTCAAAAATGGAAGAAATCGGATAATAACCACGCCCACCTCCCATACAAAGGTTATGTTGAAAATCAACCGTTAACCGACTAACAAAAAACGTCAGAAACACTAAATTTTACGGAAGAAATGGCAGAAGGAAGCTGCATCCAGGCTTTTTTTAAAAATTGAATATGGGCGTGGCGTCGCCCACTTATGGACCAAAAACCATATCTCAGGAACTACTAATCTAATTAATTTTACAGCAAAATAAAAAAATATGTAAATGACGGATAATGAAATCTCGATTATCATGCGAGAGTATAAAATGTTCGGTGACACCCGAACTTAGCCCTTCCTTACTTGTTTAAGTATGCATATGTATGTACTTCTTAATGCATATACTTGGGATGTCTGAATTTGGCATATTTTTTATGCTTGTTTTTTTCTTTCTATCACGGCAATCACTTTTTCCAGAATTTCTTGCGAATTCATGTAAATTGTCGTTTTTGCACAATATTTACGACAGAATTGTCGGTGCGCTTGTTACGTTACTGCGTAGGCGTCCCTCGCAATTCGGACATTTGTTCGCCTGTACATGAAAAGCTTAATCGCTTAAACGCTTGGCAGCAAAACACCAAAACAAACGAATCAATTTCAAAATACAGAATTATTCGAGTTGTTACGCATTTTTACGATGGAATTGTGTGCCTGTGTGTGCCTGTGTGTGTGTGTGATTCTATCAATAAAGCATGAATAAAACACATTTTGTGTTCAAATTTTGTACCATGAAATCGGTCATAAAATTATAAAAAGTGACAAGGAAAGCAAAAACAAAAACAAAATATCAAACGAAAACATTGCGAGTGCAAATGTTTTGATATTTTTAATCCATTTTATTTTTGCTTCAACAACTCATAACAATTGCTTTTTATTTTTCGAAATTTTGATCACTTTATTTGTCATTCGTCGACAGAACCGTGATTCATCGGAACCTGGCACAGGTGAAACAATCAATGGCTGCGTGAATTACGAAAAACAGAAGACAACACGATCGCGTTTGAATAAGCCATTGAGTTTTTCATTTTGCAGTTAGTAAATTTTAATGCAACACTGTTTTTCTGAAATATCAGCTGTGGATCGATACAACAATTTCGTACAGGTTGATGCCAGATTTTCAAGCTTCATAAGGCAAAAAGAAGACCAAAAATTCATCTTCCTTACTCTACAGGGTATTTCATTGGCATAATCTATGTTACGAACAGCGTGATGTAGATCTTATCGAATTAAAAAAAAATCGCAAGCACTTGAAGGCTATAACAACTTTAACCGAGACAAATTATGAATTACTGTAAGAAAACTAGTGACTCTACTGTTTCTAATAAAAACTGTCCTATGCCTTTTTCCATTTTTTCAATTCCTTCTTTCCGTTTATTATTTTGTTATCACATCCTTTCTCATTGTAACTATGTTATGTTCTTTCGTTGTAGACTGAAAAAATTCTATTTCTTTCCTTTAGAGTGTATACAGATACTCTTATCTTTTATCATACCGTAAACAGGGTATATTGAGCTTCTTACGAAGTTTGTAACACACGGAAGGAAACATTCCTATAAAAAGCACTATATAAATAACAAACGTGTCGAGTTAAGTTGATTTAGCCTTGCCCATCTGTCTTTATATACGTCTCAGTTCTCTCAGTTTTTGAGATATCGATCTCAAAGTTTGTACGCGTTTATTTTTCCCATTATTCCCTATTGATTTCTCAGAACCACCGATATCGGAGAACTACAGAATATAGCTGCCATACGAATTGACCGATTAAGGGGGTATTCTACTCTAGAAGCATGAATTTCAGGTAATTTTTAAAGTGTCGTAAAAAAAAGGCAATTAATATATTATTTTTACTATCCAATTTTATAGTGTTTTTATTGATATCTTAAGAATACAGAAAAAAATTTTACAAAAAATGTAAAAAATTAAACAAATTTTTAGGGTTGGGGGGGGGTAGGTGTAAAAAAAATCGCGCATCCTGGTGACATTGATCCTGACTCTCCTGGTGGTCTGAAAAAAAAAATCAAAAGAAATTCTTAATCAGTAAGGATGCTGTTATAGTCCCTATTTCAGGGAACACGAAACAATTTTTTTCCTTAAAGTGGCGACTGCCTGAAAATAAAAATCATTTTTTACGCTTTTTTTTGAAATTGCTGAATTTTTTTTTCAAAATATTTATAAACAAAAATTTTGACACGATGCTTATAGGAACGATAAAGGATTATATAAAGAAGGTTCACACCAAATTTCAAGTAAATCGGTTGTATAGAACTTGAGATGATGCCGGTACCGTGTGGAAAAAAGTAGTTTCGAGAAAAACGCGTTTAAAAAATTCGATACGGCCGTAGCTCTTAAAATAATTTTAATTTTTAAAAATCCTTTGGAGGATATGTTCTTAAGGGTCGAAACTTTAAATATATGAAAAAAAATCGAATTTTTCAAAATTCTAGAGTAGAATACCCCCTTAAACTCAAATTTTTTTTGGACATCTTCGTGAAATTCGACATAAATTGGGAACCTTGGATATGGACACCGATTTCCAAACAAATTATTCAGGTTATTCAAATTAATATCTCAACACATCTGATACGGTCCTTTGAGAAACAGCAGTAAAAGTGAATAACACGAATATAATTTTTCCGAGCCTCAAATCGGTAGTACAGATTACTTGAAGCCGCTATAACCTTAGAATCGATTTGTATTTGATTATACTGTGGGTGTGATACGCGGATGGTTTAAAACAGAAGGTTACCATGTCTTAAAAAGTCTAAAAAATATTAAATAAACAATAACTAGGGATTGAAGAGGTTTAAAGCTCACAGCTGAAAATAATTGCATTGTTTTAGTGTACTGGAAGAATGATTTTCGCTTATGAATGGTCAAGTCAGGAAGAAGTCTGAACACTTTCGTATTTCGGACAACGAGTGGAAATCGTTTGTATTATGCATCTTCAATAAATCAGAAGAATAGGATAAACTGTCACCTACAAAATTATTTAGCTTTCCTAGTTGCGTGTTAGTTGGGGTGTGGTGGATATCATATCACTAGAGTTTTTTAGCAAGGGATCAAGTATTATTTTCAATTTAGCGAAAAATATGTCCCGAAATGCACTTGATTACTATATCCTAGATGAATTCAACTCGAAACGAATAAGCAACGTGACCTTTTATATTTAATTTTAATGGCCTCCGACGTTTCGAAAACTTCTATTGCGAATGCCACGATTTAGTCTTCCACTTTGTCCAAGTTTGTTAATAGTAGTATTCAAAAGATCTAGACTTAGGTATGTTTATATATAGGTATATGTGAAAAAAACCAATAATTTTACTTGCATTATCCGGTGTACGCAAGCTCAATTTGCCTACAATAGTTTCATAGTCACACAAAGCGTGTTCATTTCATGGCAAACAATTTATAGCGAAAGCATTTTGTGTTTTCCACTTTCTACCCTCCGCTAACTGTAATGTACGTAATGCTTGCCACCACAAATTTTATAAATTGCCAAACCGAAAACCAGCAATTGCCCCAATTACAACAAAAATACTTTAGCAAAATGCTGGAAATTGTTGTGGTTGAAAGTGTGAAGCGAAGCAATTAGGGTGGGTCGATATTCAATAATGGATAGTGTATGTACGTAGGTTGCCTTTTACATTTCGGGATTTGGCAACCGTAGTGTAAAGTTGTTTAAAGTTTGTAAAGTTTGGCATTTTTGATGTACTCCGAACGTTTTGCTATACGACTATTTGTTGTTTATAGAAAGTTGAAATATTCATAGCGGCCAAGTAAGGGTACTAGATATGCTATAATTAACTCTCTGCCGCATGATGGCATAGATGACATAGTGTAATCTTAAATAAGCTAACCATCAATAAATCAGACTACATTCTCCAAAAGCTGGACAATAGACACTTCCAGGTGAGGATACCATTTAGACGAGAATGGAGAAGAGACTCAATAGAGGAGGAGGATACCATCTCAGTCTATACCGACAGGGTCCAAAATGGACTGCAGAGTAGGCACGGGGGTATTCTCCGCTGATATAGGCATATCTCTCTCTATACGTCTACCGATCTCGGCTAGCATCTTCCAAGCGGAAGTACTGGGCATAGAAAAAGCCTGCGAAGTTCTATTGGAAAATCACGAGAATATACATAAAGCAACTATATTTACGGATAGCCAGGCGGCGCTCCTGGCTTTGTTTGCAAGAAAGCATAAAGCTCAATAAAAGACAAGCTCCAACTAGACTTGATCTGGGTTCCCGGTCACAGAAACATTTTCGGTAACGAAAAAGCAGACGAGTTGGCAAAAGCAGGAGCTTTCCGAGACGGAGCTAATACCAAGCCCGCTATGATCGATCAAAAGAGAGATCAATGGACAATTTCAACAAGTTGCAAATAACAGATGGAAAAACATTACAAAATGTATCATAACAAAACAATTATGGCCAACATATGACACGAAAAGAACCAACGACTTATTAAATAGGTCAAGGAAAAGTATCTACAGAGTAACAGCTACCACAACAGGGCACTGACCATTGGGGGAACATGCGGCCAAAATGGGTATGCCCTACAACAACATCTGCCGAGGCTGCGGAATAGCAGGGAACAAGGAAACAATTTTCCACTTTCTCTGTGAATGCCCAGCCCTAGCACAGATCCGACACAAAATACTTGGAATCCATCAAGCACCAAACATTGAAAGGATTTCTACTAAAAGCATATCAGACATAAGTAGTTTCTTCGAAACCTCAAAATGGTTTGAGAGAGAAGGTGAAACGTGATAGCAGATACAGATGGTTCTACGAATAGTGCATCAAAATGGCACATCAAGTGTTAATTGAGCCCGATAGACAACAGGGCTGCACTCCTACCTACCTACCTAAGGATCCTAAATATCGATCAATTCAGGGTGATTATTTTTTACTTTCGACGTGGATTAACTCAGCAACAGTCCTTCGTTGAACTTAATTAAGTTTTTGGTGCAGAATATGAATTTCGTGAAGGTCCTCTAAAAGCAGTTGCTGTTCCGGAAAATATTGATGCTGTGCGCAAACTGATATTGTAAGATCTTTATGTGACCTATAGTGAGATTGAGACAACCAGCATATATTCAATATTACATAAAAATTTCAACATTTTTTCAAGTTGGATCCAACAGAATTTGTCTTTCAAAAATAGTCTCTTGTCGATTGGTTGACAAAAATATTAAAAATTATGATAAAATTGCTTTGAAACACGATTATAACATCGTGACTAATGGATTTACGCGTATGAGCCCGAAAGTAAACGGCAGTCGGCTGTATGGATATTTCTAGATGAGACAAATCAAACAAAAGACTTTCAAGCACGAAGCATTTATTAGCAAAGGGTTGCCTTTTTTTGCGTTCCAAAGTCTTGTTTTGAAGATACCTCAATCAAAGTGGCAAAAATGTTTCGACAATTGGCTCAAATGCATGAAAAAGTATATATAACTTAATCGGAATATTTTGAGAAACAATAGAGCCATTTACGGTTTTAAACATTTCTTACCGAGCCAAAACAAACTGAACGTTCTCATATGTATAAACAGGAATATATACAATGTAGTACATATAGACATACTTGCTAACTCACTAGTAGTGTGCTAGAAAAAATGTCCCTGTAGCAAATGTAAAGCTCTGAAAGTGCTTTCATATTCTCCTTATGTAATTATATAATATTAGGTTGTCAAAAAAGTCTTGCGGTATTTTCGCTAGTTGGCGCTGAAAGCGCGTAGTTCTAGTTTTATTCGTCGCATCGGGTCATGCTATACCTTTGTGGAAAGCTCATTTCACGCGCTAACGCGTGTTTGATTGATTGTCGTTTCTTTTAAGTCTTTAATGAGTTATAGCGTCGCAAACATGGAGCAAAATAAAGAGAAAATATGGCATATTTTACAATACTAGTACTACGATAAAGGCAAAAATGCATCTCAAGCCGCCAATAAAATTTGTGCAGTTTCCATTTCCACCGCACAACGATGGTTTCAACGTTTTCGTTCTGGTGTAGAGGTGGTCGAAGATGCGCCACGCTCCGGGAGGCCTGTCGTCGAAAATTGCGATAAAATCGCTGAATTGGTCGAAAGAGACCGGCATAGTAGCAGCCGTAGCATCGGTCAAGATCTGGGCATGAGTCATCAAAAATTCATTTCAATTTCAATAAAAAAAAATTCAATAAAAATACCGCAAGACTTTTTTGACAACCTATTATAATGGTAATATAAATGGTAACAGTAACTTAAATGTATCTACTTGTACATTTATGAACAAAAATTCAGTTCTTAGATTATACGAGGACTCATAAGACTGTTTAATTCACATGAAAGCAACAATTTGTAAGGGTGCGTTACCTGCGGAGATGGCTGCATACCTGAATGATCACATGTGATTTCTTTGACCTTTGGTAGTTGCTTTAATTTTCACATACATTTATTTTGATGGAAATCACAACACACTCTACATATGAGAACACATGAACGGTGTCTTCGAACACCGTCAACTAACAAAAGGACTGGATCATCCCGCTCAACATGGTTTCTTGTTTTTTACTTCGATCGTATGAATACTGCGTGCTGCGTTCAGCATTTGATTTGACCGAGATCCTGTACGTGTTTTTTTCATACAGATACCCTCTCGTCTCGTTTTTCTTGCCCCTGTTTAAACAGTCTTGATTTCCGGTATGACATTACAAAGAACCTGTAGGTCTACTAGTATGTACGGCATGACAGAAAGGCAGTATAATCTAACACTTGGAGGTTCGCTTGATATATTCTGCAATTGGATAAAGAACTAATTGTTCTGCGGAGTAGTTGCTTCTATAAGTTTTAAATCTGGACTTAAAACCTCTAAAATCGACAAGTCAATACGTTCAAATGGTCTCAGAATAGACATTCCTTTGAAATCCCTCAAGCAGTTACCCATTACTAAAAGTATGAAAAGTGAAGCCGCGAATTAGTATTCATCAGCGAACTAGTCCAGGTCGCTAAGGTTTCATCTCATAAGGTATATTAGGTGTAAAAAAATTATCGATTTATATAATCGGGTCCATTTTTCTGCTGATCTAAAGGATTTTTACATGATGGTAAGAAGAAGAAAAAATAATTACATTTATCAATAATTATTCATAGTAGTGAAAGCTTATCTCTTCTGAACACACCCTCAGTTTCCTTTGGTCATTAAGTAGCACATAACTATTTGCTTTTATATCGTATATTATTGTTAATGATTGCCTTTACGAAAACTTTCAGGCCGAAACTCACACACCCCGCTGAATTGCTCACTCCTCTCACAACTCGAAGGTCATAATTGTTTTTTCCCTTGCGCCTCCAAACAAACAAATCAGTATTGATCAGCAGCAGCAATACCAGCAGCACCATCAAGAATATCAACAGACACTTCATCAATTACAGCAACAACAATAGTCGTACAATCGAAGCGACGAAGGGAGTGTGGGCAAGTTGTCAAGTCACCCGACAGACGGATGGTCGCACATCGGCCGTGATGGCACATCAGCGACACCCAACAAAGCCCAGCTGTGCAATCAACTCCCAAGGACGACGAGTCAATATTTTCACAGTCACTGCAAATGTGTTCGCGTATTTACTCGTTCGTTCGTTGTTATGTTTGTGTGTGCGAAACAATAAAGCTGCTGAATACAGCAATAAACTCACAATGCAAACACAGAAACATATTTACAAGTTCACTTAGAGATATGAAAATTAAATGTTCTCACTTATTGCTATATTAATGGCCAACGAGTAATCAGAGTTAATATTTATGAGCTTCTGAATGTTTTGATTGAGCTGAGGGTCTTGAGCTAAGCTGGCTTTAATCCATATTCCATAACATGTGGTATTTATTTCATGAAACGCCTAAAAGGTCAAAAATGTTTGCTTAAGCAAAGTGGACTTAATTTCTTCTCTGGAGATATCACGACTGATACAGGATGGGGTTTGTAAGGGTCAAATGTCATACTTGGTATACGTACTTGTACATATTTATAGAGGATACTCTTGTAGGTATAAACACTTATGGTGACTTTTGGTGTATCTGTTTCGATTTGTGGTGGGTTTAGTTGCATAAACCGTGTTGAAAATCTCTGGCCTATATATTTTGAAAATAGAAACAGAGGAATATGAAAAATAAGAACAACGTTGCTGTTGCCAAAAAGTAGGTTGATGGATATTGTGCGAACTCTTTGCAACGCGATAAATGTTTTGTTAATGGTTTGCTAATTCCAAATGAGCAATATTAGCATTGAAGAAGATAAGCCCAGTAGTCGTCCAAAAGAGGCTGCTACGGGCGAACGTTTCAAAATACCAGAAAGAAATATATTTTGTTTCACCGTAAAATTAAGTTTATTGAGGCAGAAGATCCGATACTCTAAGGATATTATGGGAACTTGCGGAACATATCGTTCATGAATATGTGGCTATATGTACAAAGACTCTGTAAATCGTGTTTCAGGACATGACCCAACGACTTTTTCCTGTCTTCAGAGCTGAAGAAAAAGTTCGCTAAAAGAAATTGAGGGACGATGAGGAGGCAATCCCCGAAACTGGCATTAGCTTTTTTTATGTTCTATAGAATGGTGTTGACTGACTGTTTTTTGATCTGTGCATAGTTCGATTATTGCTCTAGGACATTGTTGTTCCTGCAGGTTGGTTAAGCTTGAAACAATACTTTGCTCGTGTTATTTTTGTTGAAGCAATCCAGCAGATATTATTGATCCGAAGGCAAGATGATCCTACGGTAAAGTTAGCGAAAGCGTTCAGGGATTGTTGGGTAGAGAAGAAAGAGGTATTAAAATTAAAATGTCACTATTTTATGTGACGCTCTATGAAGACTTGATCATCTTCTTTATACTGGTACTATCATCATATTCTAGTTAAGTGGTCTGCACGAACGATTGTCTTTTAAGTTCCTAACTTTTAATGCATTGAGTTTGCAAAGAGAGAGAGAGTTAGATACTGTATTTGAAAAAGTTTCTTTGGCAGATCTGTGACGGGATTAGGATATTTCAGGATATCGGTCTCTTTGTGTGATATTCCAAAAAGGAAGTGTCCCAAAATCCTAACACAACTTAAACTCTTTTTAATGGTATCTCTTTAAGTACGGCTCTTCATAATATGGTACTAGAATATGTAATACAAATGACATGTACATACATATATAATTTAGAATAGGATATAACATACTTATATGTAAATAACTCAGAGCAAATGGTAGAGCAAATAAAGGCATGTCTCACATATGGTATGTCGCTTCTAATATTAAATGTGTGTCAATTCCATCAGAAAACATATGATTATCCGAAAAAGCTGGCTTATCGCATGATATAACGGTATTTGGTAAAATAAATGCTGTTAGTATAAACAGTATAATAGTTAAAGAGAAGAAAGATTGAGCCAGCTGGACAAAGAGTGCGATTTTCGAACTCTTTTACTCAATTACTCCTGAGTGTTATTAGCATTTTGAGCGCATAAATCAAGCAAATCCATAGCTTGGTGAAAAAATCAACTCCTGCGCTTGCTGCAGTTGTGTTATATAACCGGCATTTTCAACAGTGCAACAATCAAAAAAGTATGATGAGCAGAGCTTATTTATCACTCAGAGAGTAAGTGAGCGCTCACAGGAATGAGTGAAACCGCAAATATATCGCTTAAAAGCAAAGGTAGCATTTCAAAAACCAGCAAAAACAATGATAAGCGGCGTGGGTGTCGTATACTAGAAACTGGAGCTACACTGATTTTGTACTCTTTAAATTTTCACTATTTCAGTGAATATTTTTATTGGCATTGCGAGTCGTGGTAAGCCACTTAAGTGTCATACACCGTTTGTTAAGTAAATAACATGTTAAGCTAGATAAGAAAAAGCTGTCATTGACACAAATACCTACATATATTTTTAGTTGCTTGTTCCTTAAATATTTATACATATATATATATATATATATATTTATGTACCAATATGTACGCATGAATTCCTCGCTTGCCGCCTGGATATCCGGTTTAGCGGCAACGTGTCCTCCAACAGCTTAAGTGTTGTGGGAATTCACCATTGCGAACAGCTGTCGCTGAAGGCTGAAAGTGAATGCGAAATTGGGTTGGTGTGATTTCAGGAGCAGAGAGGAAAATGAAAAACAAAGCATTAAAAAAGCAGAAACCATTGGCTGGTGTAAACGAATTATCATAAAAAGGATACACGGACGTAATTGACAACACTTACCATAGACATGAGAAAAAAATGCAGCGTGATCAGCATTAATGAACGTTATTTTTTGGATCTTTGCAACAATTTAAAAAAATTAGCACAAATTGTCCTCGAAAGTCGGTGATCGTTGCTTTCAAAATCATTTAAATGAAATCTTTTTCCGGCGAGTCCCTTTTTGAGTCGCTGGGATTCAAAGCCAGCTATAGTATTTGATAGGAGTTGAATACGCAGCACATTGTATTGTTGAAAGAATGGTCGGTTATAGAGGTAAGATTATTACTATTAAGACCAGGAAGGATAGCGATTTATAGGACCTCGACGAATGTTCGCTATACTAGATACTCTCTTAGAGTGGATCCTTCAGTACATAATTTTATATTTCACCCATTTTTATATAATGTTGATGTCTGCTTGGTTTTGGAAGAAGCAAACGACGGTATTTTCTTTGTAGCTGTAGTTCTTTGAAAAAGTAAGGTACAAGACTTCCGAAAGATAATAGTTGAAGGACTAGCACATAGAAAACCTACCGTACCATACATGTTTTTTGCATGATTTTAATGCTTGGCGATCCAGATCTTTTGGTTCAACAAACCCTGGAACAGCGCTAATATCAAGCTTTATTTATCTACCACTTGGGAAGACTGGTGCATCTCAAACAAAAAGTTTGAACCGAATCTAATTCGAAAATACTTAGAAGAAGAAAGGAAGTGTGAAGTTCGGGAGTAACCGAACATTTCATACTCTCGTAACTGGCCAGGATCAGAGCAGGAAAAACATTTTCAAAATTTTTAAGAAAGCTTGTCCACTACTAAAACATTCAACTCAAACGTTTTATATAGGGTTTATTGGAGTCAGGAAAGCTCCGCGCTTAATGCACAAACTTTGGACATTACTCTGGGATACTTCAGAATATAATGGTTTGTCAAAAAAGTCTTGCGGTATTTTTATTGAATTTTTTTTTTTATTGAAATTGAAATGAATTTTTGATGACTCATGCCCAGCTCTTGACCGATGCTACGGCTGCTACTATGCCGGTCTCTTTCGACCAATTCAGCGATTTTATCGCAATTTTCGACGACAGGCCTTCCGGAGCGTGGCGCATCTTCGACCACCTCTACACCAGAAAAAAAAACATCGTTGTGCGGTGGAAATGGAAACTGTATCGGGTCCATAAACTGTACAAATTTTATTGGTGGCTTGAGATGCATTTTTGCCTTTATCGTAGTAGTACTGTAAAATATGCCGTATTTTCTCTTTATTTTGCTCCAAGTTTGCGACGCTATAACTCACGAACGACTTAAAAGAAACGATTATCAATCAAGCACGTGTTAAAGCGTGAAATAAGCTTTCCAAAAAGGTATAGCATGACCCGATCCGACGAATAAAACTAGAACTACGCGCTTTCAGCGCCAACTAGCGAAAATACCGCAAGACTTTTTTGACAACCTAATATTTTCAAGCGACTTTATAAGTATGTAAACAATTTATACGTTCAGTTAATTTTGCTAAGATATCTTACATATATTAACAGTTATTATTAACAGGAAAAGATGCTCTCTGCTTTTTATTAACATATCTCACATACCATCACCAATGTATAGATGTTTGAAAATCTTTATAATAGGTTTATGGAGTCTAGGGAAAGTTTTCGGTCGATTTTACTATGTTCATTTTAGGTACATCGTTATTAAATTTTTTTTTCCTAAATTCTTTCTATTTGGGGCAATATTATTTTCAGAAAAGTATTCTGTCCGAATTTTCATAATACTTACAACGAGCAAAACATAGTAAGACTTTCTTCATAATTTTGAACCTGTTAATTTATTCTTCAAAAACTATTTCATTCCCCTCGAAGTAATCCCCTTTGGCCTCAATATATTTGTGCCAACGTTTTTTCCAAATCCACGAAACTGTTTTAAAGCCAATTTCCGGAATAACCTTTAATGAGCGTAGCGCCTCTTGTTTAATGTCTTCAATTAAATCAAAACTATTATCCCGAAGTGGTCGTTTGAGTTCGCTGAATAGCCAGAAGTCACACAGAGCTAAACCTGGCGAATACGATGATTGCGGCAGGATATTGGTTGAAATTTCGACGAAAAACTCACGAAGAATCAATGCGGTATGCGACGGTGCATTATTGTGGTGCAAAAACCAAGAGTTGTCGACCCATAATTCAGCCCCTTTTTACGAATAACGGCACATAATATACACATAGTATTCCTTGTAGTCATTTCGGCCGGTCGGAAGGAGTTCGGAGTGCACCACACCTCTATAAGCGAGGTGTTTCTTCGACTTCGGCTCACCTCTGCCACATTATTATTAAAGACCCACTGCCAGTTATAAAACGTTTTATGACATCCTGGTAGTCGGAAAGCAATATTTCACAGAATTCACTATTAGCAAAGAAATTCTGAAATTTTTGGAAAAAAAAACATTTTAAACATGGTCATTGCGACGCCGGTCACTCGTCGGAAAAAAGATGCGCCATCGTTGGCAGGGTAACTCCTTACAGGATCATCTACGGTAAAAAATACGTGTTTTAGTTAAAACATAGAACTGTTTGGCAGACATTTTTACAAAAAAAAAAAAAAATTCTGTGAAAATTTCGCGCATTTTTTTTCAAATATTTGTAAGCGAAAAAAAATCTTTCGTCCAAATTTTTAAGAATTGTATTTCAAAGAGTACCCACAGTGGTATATAATTTCATATCGTGTTTTTTAGTTTTAGGCACGTTGGGTGAGCATAATTATTATACTGCAATAATAAAAAAAAGGTGCGTGGAGTCCCTACGCGCGGAAGAAGTTATACTTCTTAGTGATATTAAGAAATGCATATCATTTTGTATGAAAGAAAACTAGAAAATTTAAATTCATTATGCACATTTTATAATGCAAAGTCTAAATGAAGGAATTTTGACTCGGAAAGTAGTTCTGTCTCTTCGTTGCGGAAGGGAATATGCTGCGTAACCATCTCTCTTTTGTACTCTTCGAATTGGGTTGTCATATTATAATTTGTATATCTTATATCATGGTGTTTAGTCAATTTCTTGTATTCATTATTGGCGTTGCATTTGTATTCCGCACAAAACTGGGCCAAAGTAAAATGAATTTTCTTTTTATTTTTCTTTTTTAAACAATTTTATTATGTTGGACGCTCTTTTTAAATGATCTGCACTCGTTCTTCTTTATCTTCAACATGGCCGCAGATCGTGCTGCCACACTCCTTTATTTATAATAAGATACATAATTTACAGATTTATGATGTTACCACAATATATAATTTACATATTTATAATGCTGCCACAGTTCGACCATCCTGACATGTAATCGTCCCGATTACGCTTTCATTAGGGAGACTATGGTTTAACCAAGGCTTCATGTTTGCTACTTCCCATATTCCTTCATATGGAATTTGGCTAAGTTGAAATCCTCGACATCTCTAAGTATATACCTGTCATTAGGAAGTATTTTGCAAACTCTATAAGGACCTTTAAACTTGGGGGCAATCTTTTTACATGCACCTGGATTACTTATATAATTCTTTACCATAACATAATCTCCTTCCATATACTTTCTTTGTGTCCGATGTTTATCTTTCAGCAATTTATTATAATTTTGAGACTTTGAAATATTTTCTGCTGCCTTATCCCTAATATCTGCTAAGTTACGTTCATTATTATTCAAATCATTTTCTTCTAGTCTTTCTCTGAGAAAGTCAACGACAGTTCCCCTTTGTGAAACTCCAAAAAGTAGTTCGCTTGGAGTTGTGCCTATACTTCGATGCATCGTATTGTTTAAAGCATACTCTATGTCCGGTAAAGTTTTGTCTAAGCTGAAATTAAAGCCACCGCTGGTTAATTTTGCTATCATTGGAGCAAGACTACGATTAACGCGCTCCACCTGTCCATTGGCTTGTGGCGATCCTGTCGCAATTTTTACATGTTTTACGTTATTTGTTTTCAAAAAATTTTCAAAATCTTTTGATGTAAACGCACTGCCTCGATCAGATATCAATACCTTTGGACGACTGTAACTACTAAAATACAATTTTAAACAGCTCATGACCTCCCTGGTGCCTGCTGAACACACCGCATATAACTTAACAAATTTAGTGAACCCATCTATTACCAAAAATACATATTTTTTCTTAGAATGTTTAAATGACACTGGACCGAAGTGATCCACATGAACAGTTTCGAAAGGTACGTTTCCTTTGGGTATATTATGTAAGAGGCCCTCATGTTTCCCACTCTTCGAGGAAAAGGCAATACACTTTAGGCAGTTTGAGATATATTGTTTAATTTTTTCCTTCATTTTGGGAAACCAATATGACTTTATTATAGCACTGAAAACTTTATCACTTCCCATATGACCCATTTCATCGTGATACTTTCTCAATAAATGTTCTTCCATCTCATTTGGTATATAAAATAGTATATTTTGTCCGTTTTTTCTATAAACTAAGCCATTCCGCATTTCAAAAACACCATTTTCCTTGTTTTCCAATTCCCCCCGGATTTCAATAATTTTCCTATCTCGATTTTGGCAAATTGACAGATTTTGCTCAAACGTATTTTCTTCAAGAACTAAGATATTTGAAGTGCGACTAAGTGCGTCCACATGGAGCATTCTATTTCCATTACGGTGTTCGAGAACATATTGAAAATTTTGCAATTCGAGTGCCCACCTGGCTATTCTTGGATTTACTTCCTTCTTATTTAAAGTTAGCATGAGTGAATTGCAATCAGTGACTATCTTAAATTTCAATCCTTGAAGATATACCCGAAATCTCCGAAGTGCATAAATAATTGCAAGTGTTTCCAGCTCAAAGCTGTGGTATTTAGATTCGGGCTCGCTGCTACGTTTCGAAAAATAAAAGACTGGGTGAAATTTGTCGTCACTCTTTTTTTGTAATAATATTGCACCAAATCCCCGAGAGCTGGCATCGCAATGCAGCTCTGTATCATCTCTTGGGTCGTAAATCGCTAAGATAGGAGACCCAATTAATTTATTTTTAAGTTTCTCAAAACACTGTAACTCGTCTTCCCCAAATGTAAATTTAACATTCTTTTTTATTAGTTTGTACAGAGGCTGAGCTTCTCGCGAAAAAAAATCTTTAACGAATCTTCTAAAGTATGAGCATAAGCCCAAAAAACTGTGTACAGCTTTTGTGTTACTGGGTATAGGAAAATTCACTATAGCTTCTACATTCTTTTCATCCGGTAGAATACCTTTACTCGAAATGTTATATCCTAAATAGCGTATTTCTGACTCCATAAATCGGCATTTATCTAACCTCAATTCCAATTTGTTTTGTACTAACTTATTAAAAACTTCCTGCAAAATGTCTAAATGTTCTTCTTCATTACTTGTAGCTATCATGATATCGTCTAAATAAATAGCAATTTTCTCTGCTCGAATCAGATCATCGAAAACATGGCTAACAAACCGCTGGAATGTTGAAGGTGCATTTTTCAGACCGAAAGGCATTTTCAAAACTCGTACTGCCCCATCGGTGTTACAAAAGAAGTGTATTTAATCGAATCTTCAACCATATCTACGTGATAAAACGCACTCTTTAAATCCAATAACGAAAAAATGCATTTATTTGCTAGTCTATCTAACAGATCATCAATAAGAGGCAAGGGATAGTTATCTTTCAATGTTATCTTATTCAAACTACGAAAATCCACACATAACCTTATATCACCTGTTTTTTTTTTACTAAAACAATGGGGGAAGAATATTCTGACTTACTCGGCCTAATTATCTTGGTTTGCATTAAGTCATCTAAAACAACCCTAACTTGTTGTTTTTCACTGTATGACAGTCTTCTTGGAGGACAATTAAAAGGTTTTTCTGTACTCAACAACAGTTTCATCTCACATCTAATTTTTGGCGTATCGGGGCGCTTACAGCACATATAATAATCTTGAAATATTTGCAGAAATTTTTGTTTTGCATAGACACTTACATTATCATTTTTTATATAAACATTAGGAGTTTTTGCTTCAGTTTTCAATACTTCATTGTAATTCACAGAAAATTTAGTGTTATCAAATTCAATTTTCATTAATCTTTGACACTCTTCATCATATGTGTTATTTTCGACTTTGAAATTCGAATCTATTTCTTTACATTCTAATTTTAAATTAGATTTACTTAAAAAGTCTCTTCCTAAAATAATTGGATGAGTCATTGTTTCATTTGTTACAACTAACATCGTTAATTCAATTCTTTTATTTTTGAAAAAAATAAAACTGTTTACATTTCCGACAATAGATAATGGACTTTTGTTTATACCACTATATTTTAAAAATACATTGTTCTTTCTGTTTATTACTACATCTGGTACGAACTGTTGGCGAACAAAGCTAATGGGGCTTCCCGTATCAATTAATGATCCTAATAAAGTTTTATAAGTAAATTTAGAATTAATAAATACATAATTTAAAAACCTTACATATTCATCGCCTTCCATCAATTCTGTGACATGTTGTACAGGGCGGCTCTTCCTTTGTGGACAATTTGCTGCTAAATGGCCAACTTCAGCGCATACATGACAAGCACCAAGCTCTCGTTTGGGTTTTCGGCATACACTTGCTAAATGGCCAACGGAGTTGCAATTGTAGCATCTCACGACTCTTGTTGTTTGTTGTCCATTATTCGACTGCTCATGTTGATTGTCTGCTGTCATTTTCTTTGATATATATCGTGGCAATTGAATATTTCTAAACGCTTCTAACAATTCATATTTGTCATGAAATCGTTGCATTTTAGCTTGCGAACGTAAAGTGTTATCCGGAATACCATCAATTAGATATTCTACAAGTTCATCTTCACCAATTAGAATTCTATTTGCCAGAATTAGTTTTTCTTGGAAATATTCTCGAAACGATTCGGTAGTCAACCACTGCCTGATTTCAAACTTTTTCTTTAGCATCAAATTGCTTGTTTTTTCTTCAAACAGCGAGCTCATTTCCTTTAAGAACTTGTCGATTGGCATTAAAATCAAGTCATCTCGAGAATGTAACCACTTTAGCGCATTGCCTTTTAATTTATTTGCAATTAATGCTCTTAGGTTGTTATCATCAAGTTGGTAAACACTCTGGATATTTTTTAGTTGTGCTTGCCATAGCTTAAGGCATTCACCACTACCAGAAAATTCAGATATAAGTTCTTTAACATCTGCGAACTTTTGCTTATTGGAAATGTTTTTTGTTTGATTATCACTATTTCTCAACTGTTCTTTTTCTCTCATTAGAAGTTCATTTTCCATCTTCTTTAGTTCACACTCACGCTTCAACAATTCTAATTCGATTTTTAAAAGTCGCCACTCGTTTGCATCACACTCTTTTTGTTTCTTTTCAACACTCGTTTGATTACTTGCGTCATATTGTGGTACAATCCCATTGCTAAATTCACCACACTCCTCGGTGATGTTTATACTGCTCGCTCCTTCGTTGATTTCATCAGCTTGTTCTTTTTCCGCAATGATGGCTTGCGTACAGTCAACGTCAGCGTCAACGTCAACCACGGAGTTTCGAAAATTTCCACGAAGCTCCTCAGGAATTTTTTGTAGGCGAACAATTAGTTCGGCTTTACTACCTGTTGTTTTATGTTTGAGCGAACGCAACCATGATTTTAATTGTTCAACTGTGTATAAACTAAGCGAATCCTCGTTTGATGACATTTTGGGCGCAATACAACCACTTCTGATATTTTAAACAATTTTATTATGTTGGACGCTCTTTTTAAATGATCTGCACTCGTTCTTCTTTATCTTCAACATGGCCGCAGATCGTGCTGCCACACTCCTTTATTTATAATAAGATACATAATTTACAGATTTATGATGTTACCACAATATATAATTTACATATTTATAATGCTGCCACACTTTGCAGTTTTTCAATAAATTTAAATAAGTTTCTTAATCAATTTAAATAAGTTTTTTAATAAATTGAAGTAAATTTACATGTATTTTCATTTATATTTAATTATCAATAAATTTTTTTAAAATTATTTGCCCTAGTTGTCCATTTTATTTTCTCATGCATTTCTGTCGATTTTTGTATAGAAATTTGGCCGGCGTAGAAGCAAAATGCGAAACAATCATACATATATTATGTCGTTTGCACATTTGTCTATATGTTTGCGAAAGCAAATGTTCTACAAAAGCATATTTCTATACTTAAACAAAATTATTTGAACCATCGTATATTTCTTACATGCATAACCAAACCATACTTAAGACAACGCCACGGTAGTGTCAATGGTGGTGTTGGTGGTAAGTACATGAAAAGTCACAATGTGAACGCAGGTTCGAATCTCGACGGACTTAGTCTTTAATTTTTGCATTTTAACATCGTATACTATACTAATAAATATTTTTCTTACTAATAGAAATTAAATTTATCACAGCAATATACCTAATATACTACATATACATAATATTGCTGTGATAAATTTAATTTCTATTAGTAAGAAAAATATTTATTAGTATAGTATACGATGTTAAAAGACATACATCTTCTATCCTATCTTGTGTATCTGCACATGCTCATATGAATGTATGTATGTATACGCATGCGCGCGTTCAGGAATTCAAATAATTCGCAGAAATGAAACAGAAACGAAAGAAATAAAGTCACACAAAATAATTGAGAATTCGCAAAAATGAAAGACAAACGAAAGAAAAAATAATGTGCAAGCATACATACGCGTACTGTACTTATTGACTGCATTATTTTTGTGTAAAACCTTGGAATTTGTTCATTAAAATCACCACTCAGAAGTCGTTTTATCCGTTGTAAGTGAGCGATTTTCGAAGAAACATCAATTCTAATATGCCACAAAACAAAATTAGAAATGAAGTTCATAAACTTGACGCTTTCAAATAAAACAATATACCTCGTCATCCCGGGTCGATTTCCAAACTACAGAAATGATGCTGTGAAGTATAGTCTTAATTTTTCAAAGGCCAACGCAGAGTATTTTAAGCAAAAGTCACACAAAATAGTTGAGAATTCGCAGACATGAAAGACAAACGAAAGAAAAAGAAGTATAACTTCAATAATACAAACATACATATGCGCAGCAGCAAGGTAACAATCGGCGATCCATTGTATATTTCTTTCATGCATAACCAAACCATAATTACGACAACGCAATACAAGTGTCAATGGTGGTGCTGGTGGTAAGCGCTTGAAAAGTTACGACGACCACGTATGTTCGAATCCCAACAGAATTTATTTTTCATTGAATATGTCACCAACCAAAAATTGAAACATTGTTCTACAAAAACAACAATAGCATAAGCATGGTAACATTGTGTTGTTGGTAGAGGTTGCGCATTTATGAATTTAACGCAACCTTTTCCGAACTCGTATAAGAAGTATAACTTCAAAATGCAAATTTTCTATTAAATACATATGTATGTGTGTACATATGCGTTCACATATTTTGACATGATCTGGAGAAAATACTGTATAAAATTGTCTACCAAAATAATGAATACTTAATACAACATATTGAATGTTTATACTGAATAAAAGAAAACAACAAGGAATTGTAAGGGTGCGTTAACTGTGTATGGATTTGCGGCCATCCGTACGTTTCGTTGGGAAATGGCTGCATACCTGAATGATCACTTGTCATTTCTTTGACTTTTTGCTGTGCCTTCAATTCTCAGACACTTTACATTTATTTTCCCGGAAATAGTTTACTATTGAGTTGGTTTAGTTATCGCTTCTCGGCCTTATGGCTAAGCTCAAAGTGTAGTATTTGTTCTTATCAGCTTAACATCTGATAGATCCTCCATCGGAGGACATCAAATGTTAAACTGATTTTTGGAAATCGATGTAGTGTTTTAGGGGCTTGCTCCACCTCCATCTAGTGATGAGCGAAGTAGCGATTTTTAGTTTCAGTGAAAAGAGTGATTGCGATTTTTAATTCACTGTGATTTTTTATAGCTATTGCGATCGCCACTTTTCTTAATAAGATAGATATTTTGAGTAGTTCTAACCTGCAATTAGGCCAAAACAAAAATATTCTATCTGAAATAAAAGGAATTAATTTTAATGCAATACCTTAAATTTTCCATAAATTAAAACAGAATAATTTGTATATTCAACAAAATTCAATAAACAAGATTTTTTATTTATTAATACTGATTAATATTAATAATACTCATGAAAATAAGTGCTCAAATTAAAAAAAAAATGATA
The DNA here is from genome assembly GCF_024586455.1 of Bactrocera neohumeralis. Taxonomy (NCBI): domain Eukaryota; kingdom Metazoa; phylum Arthropoda; class Insecta; order Diptera; family Tephritidae; genus Bactrocera; species Bactrocera neohumeralis. The sequence goes on from NC_065923.1 coordinate 51,646,366, forward strand.
CTCATTTCAAATTGCACATGTTCAGATCTAAAATAAAATAAAAATTAATTGATTTTCAAAAATAAACAGTTTTAGATTGAAAATAATATTAATATAATTCAAATTATAATATTAAGTCAAAGTAATTAAGTAAGAAAAAGTAAAAAGCTCACATACACATTAAATGTAAATTTTAAAATCACAACTTAAAAAAACTATTAACTATTAGTGATTCGCATTTAAAAAAATCAACATTTTTGTCTTTTCATCGTCCAAGCGCATTCTCCTTTCACTTAAAATAAGTCCAGCTTGAGAAAAAAGCCGTTCGCAGGGAACCGATGACGCTAAACATCCTAATTTTATCCGAGCTATGGGAGACAGATATGGATATTTATATTTGTTTTGCTGCCACCATTTGAAGGGGTCCGCATTTCGAGCAATTACTACCTCTTCCAAATAACGCTGAACCTCGATAATGGCTCTTGAATTACAAGTACCTCGCGGCTTGTTTGACGCAATATTGGAGTCTATATAGCTCCATATTGAAAACTCTGAGGTTTCTACTTGTGGTTCTTGGGGTTCATTTGCTTGGGCTTCTTGAATTATTCTACCTACATCTGCAATTATACGATTTTTAAACATGTCGGCTATTGTGGGGTCAGAAAAGGCGAAATTTTTGAAACGAGGATCCAAGAATGATGCCATGCCTAGAGTGTTGCTTCTTTCGGTATTTCATAACCTTTCATTTATTCCGTTTAGTAATTCAAAAGCCACTGCTTTTACAGGATCTACATAAGAATTGGCTTTTGTCCACTTAGTAAACACGCTTTTGAGACCATTTACAATAGGAATAACCATTGATCCGGTGCAATATTTTTGGCCGCTTATTTCTTTTGTGGTGTACTCAAAAGGTTTTAATACTGTAAGTAAATCCTTTAGCAACAACCATTCGTCAGGATTAATTCGAGGTAATTCCTTATCTATAAGAGCGACAGTACTTTTAATAGCATCTTCCACTTTTATAAAACGTTCAATCATGTAAAATGTAGAATTCCATCGAGTTTCAACGCTTTGAATTAGTTTCAAAGGTTCGGTACCAGCATTGCGTTGAAAACTCATAAATTTTTCATTTGTAGAAGTACTTTTTCTAAAATGAGCCACAATTTGTTTTACTTTTTGTAAAACTGTATTAACGTCATAGCCACTTATACTTGCTTTAACAATTAAATTTATGGTATGCGCAAAACAGCCGAAGTGGCGTAGTTTGAGCTCATTTTGTAAGGCACTCTTTATATTATTCGCGTTATCAGACACTGCAAATATTATATTATCAAATACCCCCCACTCAGTTGTGACATTTTGTATTTGCTCGGCTAAGTTTTTGGCAGTATGTGTCTCATTCATTGGACAGCAATCCAATAAAATATTGTTAAATTCGAAATTTTCACTAACAAAATGTTGTGTAAATGCTATGTAACTCACTGTATTGCGAGATGTCCAACAATCGGTTGTAATGCAGAATTTAACACCATTCGCCACTTTTAATTTCACTTTTTCGACGCATGCTTCATACAATGCCGGAATTATCGTTCTTGATACTACATGCCGACTGGGTAGTTCATATACAGGATTTAGCGCTTTAACGAATTGGACAAATCCGCTGTCCTCGACAATGCTGAAAGGTTGTAAGTCTTTAATGAAGAGCATTGGCAAAGCATCATCTATTTCCTTTTTTGCCTTTGCAGAAATCTTCATGTTACATATCCCGGCAGTTATTTTAGATTGGCGCAGAACAGGCTCTGAAACTATATTTAAATCTCTTAACTGAAATCCGAAATAAAAATGTTATGTTTTACCGCATTGTACATTTGTTTCCGTAACTTCATGCTGTGCATCTGGATTTTCCGTTTGTTTACTTCCTATTTTTTGCACCGTCGCTGCTCCTGGAAGTTCCACTGTTGGATGCCGATTTTGCATATGTTTTTTTAAATTCGTATTCGACGTTTTATATGATATATCTTTTTTACAAATTTTGCATTTTGCATGAGTATCATTTATTGCTTCGAAAAATTGCCACATTTCACTTCGTTTTTTATTTATTTTTAAAGACATTTTCACAATATTTAATAATTTTAAGAAAATTCGAATTCAAAATATTTTAATTTATGCAAAATGCTCAACGGAATTAAATAAAACGCAATACACATATATTCACAGTGAAAAAGTATTCAAAATCAAAACGTCTAACCACAAACAATCACCACATATATTCACAGTGATTAAAGAAGAATTCAAAATCATTGTAGTTTTGAATGAAAGTTAAATTAATTGATATGGACGTAAGGTAAATTGAAAATTAAAATTTTACTACATGGTAATTAAGAATTTGACAATGTTCTATACGTATTATTGTTGTTGTAGCGGTTATTTAGCTTGTCAAGAAACGTACTGTTTCGGCGCCGTCAGACTCTATAGGGAGAGGGTTGTTAGGTGCCTCTAATTTATTGGGCGTGCAAAGGTTAAAGTCTTGCGGTGACTCATTGCGCGAAGAATACATATATGTACATACATACATATGGTGGTATCTAGATTATCGGGGCAACTCGATCTCATTGTCTGCAATGTGTGGTGGTTTCACTTCAACTACGGTTTCTGCGATATTATCCCAGCAGAAACTGCTTGGAGTGGAGTGCAATGTGTTTCTTGACCGGAGGCATGTCGACCTCATTATACTTGTATAGGCGTTCGACGGGAGACATCAAGAAGCATCCAGTAATAGGACCGAGTTCAGTATTTTGGTTCGTATCAAGCTACTTCTTCTGCGTTTTATTACATCCAGGTGATCAAACCGGTGCAGCGCAGTTCATGACCAGTTGGCCGATTGATAACAAGGTTTCTTTGTCCTCCAAGACGATTTTTTTGAAGGAAATTATTTAAGCTGAGCGCAAAAGGATATTGCAAGATCGTCTCGTGACCTATCGTTAGATTTAGACAACCGTAGGCGTCAGTTTAGGTGTATAGATCTTAATTAAGAATATTCTTAAAAACAATAAATTATCCCTAATCCCGAAATATAAAATGGAACCTACTTCTGTACATAAGAATCAAGTTAACAAAATACCTGCATATAACTTTTCACAAATTCATTTGTAAAAATTGTTGAAATCAGATATAATATTTAATCACCCAGATACCGAATATGGAAGTAGACGCTTTTGCAAAAAATAATGGGTCTTAAAGTAAAATGTGGACAAAATAGAGTCAATATTTCCCTTAGGTCCAATATACCTTACTATATTAACAAATGCACGAGTATTACAGCTTCATATTTATAACGAGTTGAACTGGTTTAACTTCGAATTTTTTGATAATAATTTTAAATGTCTTCAAGTTTAATTTCAAGAGTCCTCAAAATTTAAACATCAATCCACTTCTAATGAAGCCATTGACCTATCGATTTAAAACTAAAAGAAGTAATAAACCGCTAACATTATTGCCATGAGCAATAATATTAAATGAGAGTAATTATTTTTAATGACTTATTGTAATTGCTTGCAACGTGCAACATGCGGCACGAGTTTCGCAAATATAAATAAATACAATGAAGCAAAGCAATGCCACTGTTTTTTCTCCTCGTCCCTCCTCTCACACTAATTGTGTCAAATACGTTTAATAGAAATTTACGACATCCAACACCAGCGAATTATAGTCTGCGAATTGCTACCCACCAAAAAAAATAAAAACTTTTAAAAGTTCAAGGTTAATGCCATAGTTTAGTGCGACTAACGGCTGACTGGCTCGATAGTAAAATTTTAGTTCATTTTTTGTAAGCCGAAAAACGCTTCGCGACAGGTTACATGGTCAAAGCCACACAAATATAGTTTACATTTCTAAAAGCCACAGAAAATAAGCCAAAAAACGGCATAAAGGCGCTTGCAGCTTACTATTTGCGGGCGACCCGTGGCCATGTGCGGAAAAGCAAAAGTGTCGAAGAGTGTAGCAGGACGCGCGTCGCGTCACAACAAATTCAATTTCAAGGTGATCATTGTGGAATAGTGCAGGAGTGCAGGAAGTACTAAATTTATGTCAACTGTAAACTAATCCAATCAAAGTCAACAAAAATGAACTTGTGGAACGTGTGAGTAGAGGGAAAAGTAATTTTGTCGGAAAAACTTGCTAGTGCATTGTTGCCTACATTCGGGCGAAAAGAGAAAATTTTGATGTGAGAAGATGTAACATAGTTAAATTTCACGAGACTTTTATATTTTGAGACAATCGCTCATAAAATAAATTAATATATTTGTTTAATTAGAAAGTTCTTAATTGCGCGGTATATATATTTTATTATTATATATTATATTAGAGTAGATATATATGTAGATAAATGAGAATTGCACACCCTAAAGTCTATTGTGCCCTTTCCTAAGTCACAACAACTCATTTAGCCTCAGCATATTGAGAAATTCCAATATACTGCTGGGTGCTATTGAGGCGATGTGATCCCTATTTGGAAACATGGATTCAAGGGCCTTTACCCCGCGCCTACAGATTGCAGTCAATTAGCAGGTGTTCTGGAGTTTCAGGCTCCATGCAATTTGACCCATGTTACATAAGTGCTTCTTGAGCTAGCAATGGCCTTTAGGAGGTTGGTTATATAAAAAAGTCCTTCTCAATCGACTTGAGATTAAACTAAAGATTGAAAAAATTATAAGGATTAGTGTTCAGGTATTTCAATAATTCCAGAATATATTAGTAATCAGAGCTAAAGCTTCAAATTAAAGAGATATCCTCAAGATTCGCAAGAGGCAGCATATATGCATAGTATATTTAGATTTAAGATGTTGGACTCTCTTAGTTGTTGTTATACTTTCTGAAGCTTTACAACTTTTGCCAGCTAACGTAACGTTCGAGTTATGTCTACTATGAAAACTCTGAAACAGAAATCGATTAGTAATTCTCACATGTAAAACTCGCTCTTTGTCGGATAGCATAAATTACAAACTACAAATTGGAAAGAATCATAGTCGCGGCGAAAAATCATGTGGTTGAACAAGGTTGTCAATCCGAAATCTGTTTGATATTTTTTGGTATTTACGCGAAAAGCAAATTTTGTTCCAATGTTGAATTTACTATTTTTTCCAAAAGCGAGATCAAAACCTATATCTCAGAGGTCTTTATCCAAAAGCAGCTATGTATCTTAAATATAGTATATCTTTCATCTTGATCCTGGTCCAAGTCGCTCAGCTTAAGTTAAGTAGTTGAAATCGTATTAAGGCGGATAACTAATGATAAACTTTCATAAAAATATTAGAAGCTTTTCTTATAGGACTTCAAAAGATCTACATGCCATAGTCAAATCTGAACAAGTTACTTCCTTTGCAATTATGACGTCTAAGTCTCAGCCATTAACTTCAAAGTCGTAGATAATTTCGTCTTAACTTCGAAGTCGCAGATAATTTTCGTCTATCTTGTTACCAGCATTAATACCAACAACAACGTCAGCATCGAAACGCAAAATGACTCTTGAATTGAGAAGTAAAGTCCTCTCTCGACGAACAAAGACCAGTCATCATCCGCGTCCTACTGTTCGATGCAGACACATGAACGATGGTAACATCTAAAGAGTCGGCGTTGCGGAAGATGTATGATCCTTTGCGCTTTGGCAACGGCGAATATCGCATTCAGTGGAACGATGAGTTGTACGAGATACACGATGATATTAACATAGTTCAGCGTAGCCATCATCCGAATGGATGAGAGCACTCTAACTCTGAGAGTATTCGTCGCATTACACACCGAGGGAAGCAAAGGAAAAGGAAGACCGGCACTCCGTGGGAAAGATAAGGTGAGAAAGCACCTGGTTACACTTGGAATGTCCAATTGGTGCTAAACAGCGAAAAAGAAGAACGACAAGCGCTATTATAAACCTGTCTATAACCGCATAAGCGGTGTCTACGCTAATAAAGAAGAGGATGAAGTCGCAGCCATGACGAGCTAATGCCACGAACTCATCTTTCTTTTTGTCTTTCTCTATTTCTCTCTAGCGAAAGCTCGTTAAATGCTTATTTATTTCATTAATTTATTCCATAATTTCGACTTTAAAGTGGTGTGCATTAAAATGACATATGTGCAAGTGTGTTGTTGTGTGTGTGCATACGCGTATTAATCTTCGACTCAGTATAGCTTAATTTGAAGATTGATTGTCAGTCCACAAAACGCTTGCTAAGCGTGTACACACCCACTTTTGCCACCATCTCTTTTTCCAGCGAATTTGGTAAACAAATGTTGTATTGTTGTTGTGCTCATATATTATCTTTTATAAGAAAAGGCGATGTTTCCACACCCATACCAAGCCACCTTAGAGCGCTTTGGCTGTGCAGTAATTCACAATACATAATAAAGACGCACAAGGCTGCTTCACTCTCACATAAAGCACGCACACTTGTGTATTTTTCGTTCATTCATGTTTTTGTTTTGAGTGTAAATTGAAAGGACTTTAGTGAAAGAGAAATTGCAGACAGAAAGAGTACAACTTGAGTAGACGCTTCATGCGCTTGCGTCACATTTGGAGTAAAATGTATTGAGTGAAACTCAATGGCGCTCAAAAGGCGAGTGGTTTGGAGTGCTTTTGGGTAGTAGGCATAGTTTTATTCGATTTCAACTATCAGACTGAAAGTTTTCCGAATAATATGTTATCATTTTAACGATGACTCTGAAAGATGGGCATCAAGTAGAAAATGTCTCTAGTCTCTCTGGCCCCTGTAAGAGGGAGAAATGTGTGAGGATCTGAACTACATATATTTTATGTATTGACTTTATATTCCATAAACAAGAGACCTGTGTGGAAGATCCCCATGTCTTATATGCTTCCTTCCGCGACCCTTGACGAAACATGAATCCATTGGAAAACACTGGAGTCCACGAAGCAGTTGAAACTGTAGGCTCCAACGTGGAGAACCTCCTTCGAAGAAGTCGACGGCTGATCATAAAGCTTACCAACGATTTTTGAGATTCACAGGAGTGTGGCAAAATGATCGCAGAGCTCTACTATATCGAATTATTAGGTCATATTGATGACGAATTGTAGAACAAATAGATTTATTTATTCAGAAAAAAGAGCTTTGCCATGAAAGAAATGCACCGATTTCCACTTCCGCCATCGTTCTCATCGTTTTGTTCTCAAACTTGAAAGAGTTGATCGCCGGAGCGAAATTTAGCATAAAATGAAGGGGGTTACTTTCCAGACGAAAAGAGCTAAATGACAAATTTGTTCGAGAAACGTGCAATATAAAAAAGCGTGTTTGGAAGGTTAGGATGAACTGAGAACTCTTCAGTCTGGTTGTATATTATTAGACATAATTTTACATTTACATCATATTATAGACTGCATAAAATATATGATTTTGCAACCTTAGAGTAAACTTCTTACATAAACAGTTTTTCAAGGATAGACTATATGTCGATATCGCTTTGAGTTGTAAAGCTTGACATGGGATAGTTTTGGTCATTACGAGGCACACCTCACGCTACTATTTGTGCAAAGTTTCATCCAGACAAATCGATTGGTTCTTGATTTGTATACTTATTTCTAAATTTATAACACCTTTGGTGGTTTTCAACAAAACCAGTTTATAGGGCCTGGGCGAGATTTTATCCGACTTCAACTATCTTCGCGCTTCAAAGATGCTAAAAGGATTTGTCCTGAAAAATTGGATTATTTTAGCTATAGCTAAAACCTATTAGAGAGCGAGGCCACGCTTCATTCTATTATTATTGTATTCCATCTGCAATAGTTACCAAGCAATATATGTATATATTTGGAAGATTTCATTAAAATATTTAAATATTTACTTATGTTACAGCTTGAACGGATGGACGGACGGATAGTTAGTCACTCGGAATTCAATTCGTCATTCTGGTCATTTATACATACTATATATGTACACAAGGTGCGTTCCAGAGTAAACAGGACTTAAAAAAAAAACAGAATAAATGGGTTTTTCGGCAAAATCAATTTATTTTATTCAAAATAGTCCCCTTGTGCTTCAATACAGCTTTTTGCACGGCCCAAAAGCAAGTCGAACGAGTGTTTTAGCTCGTTGGCCGGTCTGGCCGCCAGTATTCCGGTGCAAGCCTTTTGAATGGCCTCTACGTCTGCATAACGCTTTTTCATGGAAAAATGCATTTTTCCGAAAAGGAAGAAATCTCACGGTGCCATATCAAACGAATACGGGGAGGGGTTAATGGTTAAAATGTGATTTTTGGTCAAATAATCGTCTTTCGAATGTTGGATTTTGAGCAATTTTTACGGAACAAACCGTGCACACACCTTTCGTAAGCCAAATGTACGATCAAAATGCCATAAATCGATGTTTTGGAGATGTTCAACCATTTTCATGAGTTTCAATTATGATTTCAGTTGATTTTAATGAGTTTCGATGGAATTTCCAGTGATCACGGATTTTGTTTGGCCCACAAGCTGATCGTCATTTATGTCCTCACGACCATTTTGAAAACGTTGAAACCACTCGTGCACTCTGCTACGGGATAGGTAATCATCGCCATAAACTTGTTTTACAAATTTTAAAACATTTCGCATCGATAACACAAACATACTGACACTTAAAACGCAATAACTTCACTTCCTATCAATGAAATGTCATGAAAATCATGAATCACTGTACAATCGATAAATATAGCAGATTCTAAAGCACCAGTCGACATATAGATGGCGCCACCAGGGGCGCTACGTTCAAAAAGTCCTGTTTATTTTGCGTTAGATGAACAAAACTATTATACTCTGAATCATCATGTTACAAATGCATAAAAAAAAGCATAACCAAATAAATAATTAAAATTGTCTACCATAATAATGAATATGAATACTCAATGTTTTCAACGTAATCAAGTAATCGTTAAATTCATCCTAAATTAGTTTATTATTATGAAGTATAGTTCATTTTGAAATTATGTATAAAATCTACCAATCTTCATCCACATTCCTTAAATCGCGATGAAAATATTTATGTTCGTATACACATGCATACATACATACATATTACACACAAAGCTTGTTTATTCTCTCTTGCTCTTCTAATGTGGATCATTCGCAATGCGTAACCAGCTGTCAAAATTACTTAAAGAAATAATGTATATTTTTTCCTGAGCAATTACTTAAGAGCTGGTTACGGATCTTAATAGAAGAAAACAACAAGAATTTGTAAGGGTGCGTTACCTGCGTACAGATTTGCGACCTTCCGTACTGTATCGTTTGGAAGATGGCTGCATACCTGAATAATCACTTGGGATTTCTTTGAGCGTTGGTTGTTGCTTCAATTCTCATACACTTTATATTTACTTCTATAGAAATAGTTTACCATTGGAGCAATTTATTAATCGCTTCTCGGCCTTATGGCTAAGATCAAAGTATAGTACTTGATCTTAACGGCTTAACATCTGACAGATGTTTTATGGCCCAATATTGCAGTATCGCCGGTAATCCGGCTCAAACATCTGTTTGAAAGCGAACTAAAGTGATAAGGTGTATCTCCTCAAGGTTGTACACCACATTAATAACATCCAAAATAAAATAGGCAACAGAACTAGGGTGAGATACCCTTATTTTTGTTGGCGACCGTTGCAGACGTATTAAAGATTACGATTTAGGGGCATTTATCTGAAATGTCCTCTGGTTTATGTCCTCGTAAAAATAAAGCTGACATCACCGTCGGCCAAAGAATGCGATTGACTGGACTGAGAGGAGTAGGTCCGTGTTGTATTTACTACAGTAGCCATATAAAGGAGGGCAAATTTGGTGTGGGAGTCGTGATGGAACCGAGACTACGTCGTAGAGTCCTGAAATTGACCTCGCCAGATGAATGTCTAACCATAATCCACATCAAAGCGACGTTCTTCAACATATCGATGATTTGCGCCCAGGCCCAACAAAAGAGAAGGACGATGTAACCAAAAATGTTTTCTATGTGCGATTGGAGCGAACCTATGAGATAGCGAGATTAGGCTCTCCTTAAAAAACATTGAAAGCGTGCTTAGTGAAACTATACTTTACTAAAGAATACAAGTAAATAGAAAACTGATACGACAGCAATACCACATTAAATGCAAAATATTTTTGCTAGAATCTTGTTCGAAGACTAAGATCAGGAGGACATATGTGGAGCCAATATAAAGAAAGTTGTAAAACTTCAAAAATGCAAATCGCATGATAAACTGGGCATTTGTGTTTCATAAACGCTTCTGAAAGGTAGAATATTGGTCAAGCGCGCTTCCCAAAGGTTTGTTTACTAGTATTGCTCATTTTCAGCTTCCCGCTCATACAATTCATTTTTTCACTCCAATTTACACTCAGCGCTTCCACTCAATCAATGCCATTCGTGTGCAATTTCACTCAAATCCTTGTTCGGGTGCTGGCTGCGCGACTGTCTGCCTACAAGTCTGCTATGTTGACCATAAAAATTTCAGTTCGTCTTACTCAGCTCAGCTTGCTTGAACGTCGTTTTCCAACTTTGCTTTAAATTCGTTGCAAACTTTCACATTTCAAACATTTCACTTTCAAACGGCAAAACAACAACACCGAGTAGCGACCGAAAACAGCAGCAAAAAGCGAAACAAAAACAAAAACAACAAAAAGACAAAGTGAAGCGAAAAAGTTTAAAAATATAAAAACAAAATGGCTTGCAGCTTAATTTCAAGCAACAAAAGTGCGTGAAAAATTTATTAAAGCCACTTTCGTTTTCGTTGTGCAGGTGTGCGTGCAGGCGCTGGCGCCTGTGTGCGTAAAAATACTACGCGCTGCTGCTGGCTGCAAGCTGCTTTAAGCCAGTTGTTGTAGCTGTTTGCATTGTTGTTGGCGCTTCTGCTTTGGCACGCCAACAGCGACAGGCAACGCAAAGGACTTCGGTGTGCCAGTGCGGCCGACAGCAGCAGCGGTTGTAACGATAGCAGAAGGACGCACGGAAAACGGTGAAACTGGAAACGTGCGCGTCGCGTGTGGTGATATAACAACGGTATAAAGTTTTCCTCCACATCTTTTTGTGTGTGGCCTTTTTGTTGTTTGTGGAGTAGTGTGATTTTTTTAGAACCGCGTTGCGGTGCGATAAAGCGCATTTACCGTTATTTGAATAAGCACATTAAATAAATGAAAGATTTATGTTCAACGCTCGGTTCACATATGCAAAAATGTCGTGTTGTGGATAAAAGCACAAAAAATAAAGGTTAGTACACTAGGCTACAAAAATATATAGTATGTATGTATTTGCAATTACCATTATTCCAAAAATATTTAAATTTGCAATGAACTGTGAGCTATTTACTGCTGCCTTGCATAGCTTAAGACGCTTGCGACCTTTGAATGCCGGGCATAGTGTGGCGTGCTTGTGGCAAAGAGCCACGTGAGCGAAAGTCAAAGGACAAGTAAACAATTTGAGACTAACATTTGTAAACACTTGCAAGTTTACAGGCATTCGACATATCAAAATTAAAGAGATTATATTTGGGTTTAAGGAAGTTTGGAAGGAAAAATTAGTTATGTTTAAATAGAGCTGTTTTGTAGTGTCTTTAATGAAAGAATTGAGCTCTAAGCTTTTCTAATACTTTATCGCTTCAGATCGCGATTTACTAAAACAACTGGTCTGAAGATAATTTTACTTCCAGCCGGATCCTTTAATACAAAAAATCTTGCTGCACAGAGTAAGCTCTTCAGTTTTGAGAAGATCGACCAGTAACAGACGTATAGCATTAAGAATTTACGCTAATTTACACTTTAAACATAAGCCTAAAAGGTTGACCCGTTCTAAATCTTATACTTGTATTTCAAATTATAGACGGAAATGGCAGATACATCTAGACCTCGCTTGATACCAAATCGCACTCTCCATGACAACTAAGATTTATGTGAAACACAAAATCAGCGCGTTTACAATTGAAATAATTGAAGAATTGTACTTGAGGCCAAAGAGGGAATACACAATACACTCTCTGAAGTAAACCTTATACTTTTTCTCCAGAGGGTTACAAAATAGAGAAGAGGTTTTCTGCTTTTATGTTAGAGAAGAGATTGTAATCTAAATCCCATTAGCTTTGCTATCTTATTCTTCTTGATTTATACTTTTACTGTTAAATCGACTTTATTCCCAGTGCCAAATGTGGCCCATCGGTTTTTGTACCTTCCATATTGGTGTCTTTGTTAAACATCAAAGGAAACCCCCTTTCTGCAGTCATATCTAAGAAGTCTAAACGAACTCGGCCCTACATTTGGTCCAAAAATCTCATCTCAGCGTTTTTTCCTAAAGTATTTGCAAAACCTTTTACATTAAAATAATGACAGTTTCTTCGATACGTTCAGGCATATTTATATAATACATAATACAGCTGTTATCAATGATAATTATTAGATCGCTTAGGGTTTCGTTCACCACTAGACAAAAAGTCACATTTACTGGGATCAAGAAAAGCCGGCCATCTTGAGCCACTTGGTTTTTGACAGAGTATTGAAAGAGCTAATGGCTCGAAACATTTTTATTCGAACATCAACATATTATTGCACATCACAAACTTTCATTCTCCAGTCTTCTGTTACCTTTCTAGGAACTTATGGGTGATATGCATCCTATTTAGACGGTGTGAATATTACCGTTAGAAGCTTTCACTCGATTTTCGTCAGAGTTTACAATGCTTTATATCTCTCTCTTTCTATTTCAAACGCTTCTGAATCACAAATGAAATAACTAAATGGATTCAGGTTTTACAGAGAAAAATACTGCAAACCAAAAAAATATTCTAATTTCTACTCGAAACTAGGCGTTATGCTATAAGATTTAACAATGAGGTTGGTGAATAATAATATTTTTATGTTATAAAAGGAAGGATTATTATTCAGATTTCTCCAATAAATGTCTCGGCTGTAAAGTAATTTGGAAATTTTTTAGTAAGGGCAATGTTTTTCGGAAATCGTATTGCCTTAATATATAATGAATCTTTCTATGCTTTTAGAGGACTTGGAAGCTATGCCTTCTTTGCAATATTATCTTTAACTTGCAAAGCTTAGTATACATACATCTAACATAACAGTTTGTGAGCCAGTTACAGATCTTTATGGTAGAGTGCAGTCCTATTAAAACCGTTTCATTTGTTTCTGTCTGCGGTATTGTCGTTCAAAGTTGTCTGATTGATTTCCTCTGGCATAAACTTTTTTGAAGGTTTTTAAAAAGCTCCATTTCCCGATTAGAATATTTTTTAAGTGTGATTATCTTTCCAATGTCTCAGTTTTTTACAAAAGACGAGCTTCTTATGAAATCAACCACGCATCTGACTTGAACTGACTAACGTCCGTGAACTTATTACCCTGTACCGTATGCATTCCTGAAAAATTTTTTAAATTTATTTCTAAAAAATGACTATTTATACATATGAAAAAACCCCTTTCAAGGACTGCCATTAGTTCGGCGAAAGCAGTCTTTGCATGTCATTAGCCGCAGTAACAAAGATTGCGTGAGTGGCTTACTTAAGCTGAAAGGACAACAGAAAGCGAAAATGCAAGAGCTTATAGAAAGAAAGCACGAGAGAATTAAAAAATATTAAATAACTAGGGTTTCCAGGCAAAATAGCCTGTTGACTGACAAACTGGTGGCGACTGATTTGTGGCAAGTTGGCGGGCAGCTTTGTTTTCATAAAAAATATTAGCTTGTTGTTGTTTAATTCCCTCTGCACGACTGTTTGTTGAAAGAAAAAAATTAAGGCAAGGAAAGTGTAGAGAAACGATTTTTGCGTTGGGGAAATGGAATATGAACGGATTACTAAGTTTTTGTTGGGTTAGGATTTAATATCAGTTGGGTTAGTACCGCATATGACACAGCCTTGCACCAATTGATCAGTTAACTGTTATGTTAAGTTAGACTCTTGATTAGTAGAATCCGCTTTTTGTATATGTGGGAGATTAGGCAGGTGTTTCCTGAGTTGAATCGGCGTTGCCTTGGTTTTTTTTATTTATTTTTTAATAAAACTATTTAAACAGGAGTAAGTACGGTAGGAAAGACACTACTAAAGTATACTATGTTGAAAACTCAATACATATGAGTAAAATTCGAATTGTTCTGAACGAAGAATGAACTAGTTCGTGTTTGACATCTGTCTGCTTTCCTCTAAACTCTGTTCGCTGTTCATTTTCCTACTTGACTTCACTTTCGATTTGATTGGACTGTTTGCTAAAAGTATACCTTAAGATGCGCTTGAAAATGGCGGAAGAATTTTACACATATTTTTACAGGCATTATGGACATAGAATTTTTCTGTTCTTAGCATTCTCACTTGTCATTGTCCGATTAGTACCTGCAATGAGAGTAAAAACTGTTGAGATTGTTTCGCCTATACTTTAATTTCCCTCGTCTAATGTGCCGTATAACCGAATTGGTGAAATCTATTCACGATGAGAGGTTAGCCGCAACCAATCCAGCCGCTAAAACAAACGAAGACAAAGAAAACGGAAGACACCGAAAAGACAGGTAGGCCTGTGGGAAACACTGGCGATTTTAATAAATATTCCGATGATGAGTCAAACTACATTGGCAAATAAAGTGTAAAATTATTTAATTGTTTCCTGAGTATTAAGGCAAAAGTTTTCGATGAAAAAGTATGTATTTATTTACATTTATTTTTTTCAAGCATGGAGATTATCACTAGCTAAACCTCACCTACTTCCAACTCCAAACTCTTCCACCGAACCACCTGATTAAGTATTACTTCGTGGGAGTTATAAGAAATTTAAGTCTCCTCTATGGCACGGAATGGACGCCTAATCTGCTGTAGATAGCTAGGCGACATGGGGACCTGCATTTTCACCTAACCCAAATACTAATTGGACATGGGTGCTTTAGAAGCTACTTGTACAGATTCCACCACGACATTAGTCAGAATTGTCCGACATACTCACAGTGCTTTGAAGACCCAGAGCATGTATTATTTTATTGCCGTCGCTTTTTAAGCACAGTTCACTGAGAATTGGAAACCTGAAAGCGAAGCGGCAGCTTCAATCAAGACAAAATTAAAACATGGAGAAATGAATATCCGGTATCAGTTTGTGGGTTCACCGTCCTTTGAGTGAGGTTTGGCATTACTGCTGCCTCTCTCTTCGCTTTTGGCTCCTATGGACGGCTCTGATAACCTGTATGTCAATGAGCATCATACTGGCTTTTTTTCATTACATTTGCGAGTAAAAATCGTCGGCTTGAATGTACGCAGCCTTTATTTGCCATCATTCTTGATAAGACGTTTAGGATTTTATTCGTTTTATCTGCAGTGTATTTCAAATGATTATATCCTATGAGGCTATTATTACTCCACGATACTTTATTTGTGGCTGTGCATGAATCTTACTCTCCCCTATGGTGAGAGATATGTATGTATTTTGCTCAGCCAGTTCTAAACTGATTGAGGAGAACCATTGGCGCAGGCTGTTTCCCACTCATTACATTTGCTCCAGAGCCACTGCCATCACAATATGGTCGTCTGCGTATGCAATTAATTTAATGGCTTTTGGTTGGTGTCTCCTTAGCACCCCATCATACATTAAGTTCCATAGAAGGAGACCTAGAAAAGTTTATACATATACAATAATACGATTGTTTTATATCTTAATTATTTAAAAAGTTAAAATAATTCATTAATATATATTAATATATTTCAAAAAATACCATAAAGACATTATTTCTGATAACTTCATTGATGCTTGATTTGTTTACTATAAAAGTTTGTTGTATATAGTAGGCGTGGTTGTGGTCAGATTTTGTCTATTTTCACGGTGTATGATAAGAATTTTTCGATAACCTCATACGCCAAATTCGGTTGAATTTTGTCGAGCAGTTCGTGGTATATAGGATTGACCTAAAGGTGGTAGGCGCCACGCCCAATTTTTAAACTCTCCTCCGCATCATCTTGGTTGTGAAATTTAATGCTTGTGGCTCAGTTAGTTAGTGAGTTATCGCTCTTTTAGTAGCTTTCAAAATAATCGTTATATGAGGAGTCTGCGTGGTTATCTGATCTATTTCCCTGTGTTTGAAAAAATACTTTCTCTCAACTTTGAATTGCTTCAAAGGTTTGGAAGACATATCTATTTAACCATTTAGGAAGTGAGCCACGCCTACTTTTAAACCATTTTTAGCACCCTCCCAACTGGAATCTTAATATCATATTACAGTTTTGTATCTCAATTTAGCGCTTATTTATGGCATTTTATACGTTTTTGTTTAATGTCGCTTTGTGGGCGTGGCAGTGTCCGATTACGCCCATCTGGCATCCTTAAGCGCTAATTAACATGCGTAAAATGTTCCATCAATATATCACAATTTTCACGATCTGATCTTTTATATGTATGAAACTCCACTATTATATTCTATAGTAACATGTTGCGAGAGTATAAAAATAATAATGAAAGGTTACATAAGTATACATACTATGTATGTATAGTATGTAGTATGTATCTTTACTAATATTATTATTCTTTTTTGACCTGTAATATTTCTTTGGCAGCATTGAGGGGCTACGCTTGTCTGGAACCCTCAAAAAATACCAAACTTTGACAATATATTCTGAGCGTACCAACAAATGAGCTGTGGAAGGACTACTTCGCGTATATAAAGATGAATAAGTTGGCGCAGCTTGTCCCGCTGATTATTTGTAAAAGATTTAATAGTGTCTGCGATGTTTCTTTCTATTCAGGGTAAAAAAGTTGGACTCACAAAAACAAAAACGTCGAATCGAGTCAACTAGATGGATATTTTTCTGAAGCTACAATTGGATACTTGCGACAATCTCTAAGTCGTCGTCGCATTTTTTAAAAAAGTTGTTTCGAAAAACCGCCTTTAAAGTTTTGAGTGCTGAAGCAAAAGCCAAACGTTTTAACGTTACAGCGGTTTGGGGTGTGACCGCAAATAAATAAAATATATTTTGAACAGCTAAGACAGGCCTATTCGCTTAATATCAACGCAAAATGCTGCATTTTACATTTCATTTTGATATATAAATTCCTTTCGCCATATCATTGTTATTTTCTGTGGTTCACTTTGGATTAAATGTTGACGTTTTCCCCTCGATAGATAAGTCCTCTCTCTCTCTAAACAATACCGAAGTCGAATACACCACCATTTTTCACATTTCAAATCTCAAAATCCAGCCAACGACAAAAATATGTCGCACACAATGACAGTCTGCTGAACAATGTGGTCGGTCATTTATATAAACTCTTTGCAGTCCCAGGCATTTTTTCAGCCGTGATTTTAAAATATACCTTATTGCGTAATAATACACAATTCTAAGCTAGCTTAAAGCGCATTGACGCTAAAAGCTTTCATTAAATCGCCGGAGTGCATTTGCTATAAATACGCTCATATTTGTATTCCTTTTTTCATATCGACATTGTGGCAAAATCAGCGCCTGATGTCACCCACTGATTACAATTAGTGCTCCGCCGCGCAGCTCACCGCCTCTAAATATGCTCACACAGCAAGCACACACACATTAACACCTATAAAGCTATCGATTTGCGCGCACACACCCAGGCGTATACGTAACTTGAGAGCTAACACGCCTTAATAACGCGCGGTTGCTGCCGCTGTTCTTGTCGTTCTCGCTCTTGTTATTGTTGTGCTTGTTTTTGCTATAGCTAATGTTGAATTGCAACATGTGTTCCATTGCGCTGAGCCACGCTAAGCTTTATTGTAATTTGTTTACGCGCCGTGTGTGCGCCTTTTTCATTAATTCAATGCAAATCGCGAATTCTGCGAAAAAATAAATTCATAAAATTGGCATAAACAGGAAAATACTTTTATGTACAGGAATTTACATGACTGCATATGCGTGTGCTAATTTGTATTGGAAGCCATCGAGCTGTGCTGTATTATTGCAGTGTGTTCAATAAGTTAAGCACTTAATTTGCAAATTTAATTCGCATTTGTTACACATAAATAAATAAATAGTTGAGTAAATATGTGCTTGTTCTATTTGTCGACAATATTTGTGTACATTGAGTGTTGCATACTTACTTGAATGTCAAATAATCTTAAAAAAATAGTCTGAATGATATTGGAGTGTTTAAAATATGGAAGAAATGGAAAATAAAACAGGAAGTGAGAGCAACTTATGAACAATTTATAGTACCAAACAACATGAGAAAAGATAACACTAATATAACATGTTATTAATTTCACTAAGAGGGAGAACTTAAAATTTAATTTTTGAAACCAATGGTACTTTTTAGTATGAAATTTGAAGACTATTCTGTTCAATTTCCATGAAAAAATATTTAACAAGTAAGGAAGGGCTAATTCGGGCGCAACCGAACGTCCTACACTTTTGCATCTTGCATTAATCAAAGCCAGGGAAATACTTTAAGGTGTAAAATCAATCATATAGAGTAAAGTCACCCCGAAGTTCGAAAATATTTATATTAAGTATATGTGGGCTAAAGGAAGTATTGGTCCGATTCAAGCCATTTTTGATATATAGACATGCCATTATAGCAGAAGGATTATCCCTTAATTTCAGCTATATATATCACACATGGACCGACATTTTCGGTCAAAAGGTGTCTAAATACTCGCTACCTAGGGGCTTGAACAGTTTTTATTGGATTTAAACAATTTTTGTACATAATATCTCACACTGAAGACGTTATCCTGCAAAGTTTTATCCCGTTATATTAATTGCTTATTGATTTATGTACTGGAAACTGAACGAATTAGGTGGAATTGAAATTGTGCTATATGGGACGTAGGCTGGTTCTTGAGAAGATTTCGTCCATTTTCCACAATGTGACTTAAAAATGTAGGAAGGATGCCACGTAGTAATTTTAGTCGAAATGGGTTTGTCGGGTCAAAAAGTGGGCTGTGCACGTCCATTGTCCAATTTTCACACTGGCTCTCATAAAGCCCTTTTATACCATCTCTATTCTCCGATTTCATCGATTTTAACACTGTCCGTAGAAGTTCTTATAATATTTGTGCTAGGCAAATTTGGCTGTTGTAGTTTTAATGGTTTAGGAGATATGCACATCAAACATATTAGAGGGCGGGGTCAAGCCCACTTTTTCACAATGTTTTGCCCTGCGCCAAATAACTGTTTTATATCTTATTTTAGTGTTTAGTTATGGCACCTTATATGTTTTCGTTTTATAGCGATTTGTGGGCGTGGCAGTGGCCTGAATACGCTCATTTACGAACTCGTAATTTTTTTTTTGTCAATATATCTCAATCTCTACTCAAGTTAAAGCTTGCACGGACGGACGGACAGACAGACAGTCAACCGGATTTTAGCTTTTCTCGTCATTTATATATATGTAATCCTATATCTATCTCGATTAGTTTTAGGTGATAGGTAGAACCGTTAGGTGTACGAAACTATAATACTCTGTAGCAAAAGGTTGCTAGAATTCTAAAATATTCTGGCTCGTAATTTGTGTATGGAAATAGTGTTAAAGTTTTCAAAAATTTCGATGCAGTAGTTTTGACTCTATGAGGGGTATCGACTTTGAAAACGTGAGGTGAGGGGGCTAGGTGACGTATTCACGCGATTTTATTAATTTGCGGCTTAGGGATTAACTTTATCAGGAAAATAAGCCCTCAAAATTTATAGATATTTTTGATAAGGCACTAAGCTTATGGCAACAAATAGATGGAGGTCTTGAAGAATTACTATGCCATGAAGCCACTTATTGTGCAAATTTTTGTTGTGATGTCCTTGATTTACTACTATGAGCCAAAAATAGTAAGACTTTGTTCATAATTTTAAAATTCTTAATTTATTCATCAAAATCTATGTCGTCCCCTTCAAAGTAATTCCTCTTGGCCCAAATGCACTTGTGCCAATGTTTCTTTCAATCCTCGAAACAGTTTTTAAAGTCAATTTGTGGAATAGTCTTCAATGTGCATAGCGATACACGTTTAATGTCTTCAATTGACTCCGAACGGTTTTCCCGGAGACGTCGTTTGAGTTTGCTGAATAGCAAGAATACAGCCTTTGCAGCGCGATGTTGGTTGAATATTTGGCGAAAAATTCAAAAAGAATCAATGCAGTATGCGACGGTGCATTATGTATGGTGCAAAAATCGAGAGTTGTCGACCAATAAGTCCGGCCTCTTTTTACGAATAGCTTCGCGTAAACGACGCATAACACTTAAATAGTATTCCTTGTTGACAGTTCGAAAACTCGGAGTGCAACACACCTCAATAATCGAAAAACTGTCAACATAACTTTGGTTTTTAACCTGCTTTGACGTGTTTTTTCAGCTTCGGTTCACTTTTGCCACGGTATTCGATGGATTGATCGTCTGTTTCCGGGTCATAAGCATAAATACAAGACTCATCGTTAGTACCAATATGTTTTATAACATCCTGGTAGTCGGAAAAAATTTAGTGATTTTGGAACCAATCCTGCTTTCACTTTTCTTACAGCCAAATGGTCTTTCAAAATGGTTTTCACTGATCTAATAAAAACGGTAAAAACTACCAAGGCTGGAAAAAATATCAAGAACTTTGTATCTAAAGAGGGTTTGAGTAGCTTCGGGCATTTTTAGTGTCTATTTTATAAATTTGTTTATTTTGTATATATGTAAAATGCGCGATATTTCTTTGACTGGACTCCTGTAAAAAAACACCAATTAAAAAGACGAAGGCACACATAAGTAGAAAGTAAGGCAGTGGCCGTGAAGCCGAGAGCCAAATTGACCGAAGACAATTGAATTCCTACATCCATTCTATGTTACTAAATCCTGAACAGTGCCAACAAGAATCAGCCTTATTTTCGCCGCGGTGAATAAATACCGAAAGCCAAAAATGGCGAAAGAAAAATCTTACGTAAAATTAGGAAAACATATACAGTTAATTCACACGCAAATTCCATCATACTTAGCACTTTAACAACTAATGATTTTTGTAGCCTTCTTCCATCACGAGAAGAACTCATTTTATGTCGCAAATTCACTTCCGGTGGTTACAGTGCTTGTTTTGTTCCAGTTAGTCCACCTAATTTACTTAGCTTTCACTTTCAAAGTTTTGTGGTTAATTTGTCTGACTTAAGTTTCGGTCATTATATGCCTGTATGTCGGTATATATATTTAATATAAAAAGTCTACGGTAAGGTAAGTATTAAAAGCGCATTAAGTAAATTAACGGATCTGAAAGACGGAGGTGAAATTTGATTACTTTGTTTTCCTGCTTTTGCGGCTCCGGTTGCAGTACCCACACTTGGAAACTGCTTTGCTTTGACCAAAAGTAACTCACACAAAGCGTTGAAGCCGACGGTGACGTCTCTGTCGAGTGAGTCGCAAGAAATTTGTTCCCAATAAAACTACGCCATTTGAAGGCTACTATAACATTGTTGGTGCTGCTTTTTTCTTTTGCGTGAAATCATTACTTTGACCGCCGTCTGAAAGTGTTTGTAGAGTTTCTTACCGTTTAATTGGTTCTTCAAGCTCATAATTATGACTACTGCGCTGAGACTTTGAGTCGCCACTAAATTTCATAAATTTGCTTTGTCGCACTGCAATTTCCCCTCTACGAGCATGAAATTAGGAAAATAATTGGTGGATTTTAGTGAAAAGATTATTTTAATTGCAGAGGAAGTGGAACCAAATTTCTTGTGGAAAAATTCAAGAATTGCGACTTTTCTTAATTTCTTATATACATATATACACACATGTAGTCTTAAATATAGTTGTACGATTTTGTCAAAGGCATCAACGAAAAGCTCTTTGATTTCGTAGTCTCGACAAGCCTTGAAATTTTTAAATTATATAAATGTAGTCTTTCTCTCTTTCAAACTTTTTCAGATTAAGGCCTTTTTTGAAAAAATTACGTTTGGTTATAGATAGTAAGCTTTTAGTATTGATTAACTTTAAGGGGGTGTTGTAGTCTAGATTTTTTTGTATATTTCTATCGTTTAGATATTCAAAAATATCTCCATGAAAAGTTTGCTTTGAAAGTCTAAAGGCGTTTTATGATCAAAGCAACTAGACCGGTTTGTCCGTAAGTCAATTTACTTAAAATTTGACAGGAACATTATTTATTTTTTATTTAACATTTCCTTATCATATGAATCATCAAATGATTAAAATTTTCAATTTGCAATAATTAAAAAAAAAAAAAATTTAAAAAAAACGTAAAAAATGTTAACTGAAATTGGCAACTCTTATTTTTTATACTCTTGCAACATGATGCTATAGAGAATAATTGCTTTATTCACCTGACAGTTATATGTATCTCCTCAGTCGAGTTAGATATAAGGTTACATATATATTTAAAAATGATCAGGACGAGACGATCTGAAATCTGGGTGACTGTCTGTCTGTCCATCGGTCCGTGCAAGGTGTAGTTTGGGTAAATATATAGAAAACCTTTAAAATACCATAACTAAGCACTTAATTATAGAACTTTATTTGAACTACTTGGCATATCTCGTGACCTGTTCGACCGATTTGAAATTGGGCGAAATCGGATTTCAACCACGACTGTTTCCCATATAACACAATTTTAAATACCTTTTGATTTTTATACTGTAAAGTGATATTATATCAATATAACGGGATACAATTTTGCACTAATAATTCCTTTAGAGTATGCCACCTTATAACTAAAAAATTGTCCGAAACGAACTAGCTTCTCAAGCCCCTAAGTACCTATAGTTGACTTTTTACAGAAAATATCGGCCAATGTGTGAGACACATAATTGAAAATTAGAAAAAAATCTTTCCTGGTAATAGAATGTAGTACCCCTATAGTACTACACATAACTATTTTCCTTACTTCCTTCTTTACTTGTTTCAGTTTCCGTTTGTTAAAACGATACTACTTTATTGGAATCCACCTATCTTAATAGATAATCTAACTTCTTCGATACTAATTTTGGTTCCAAGGCAAAAAATTTTTTGACAACTTTTAAATTGTGTTTATTTTAGATGACCGATAATATCTTTTTTGCGATGAAATGATAAGGTTCTCTATCCAATTTAGCAATTGAGCACTCTTATTAGGCTTAGCTGGCTTCCATTCGCCAAGCTTTAGAGAATAATGAATCGAATAAACTTAACCAACAGTTCAAAAAGACTGGAAGCACTTACGATGTAACCTTGCGCTATCATGCCCATAATTAATGTAGGTACAAATCAGAGATCTGCAACTAGTATGATTAAATCAGAACAATCATTCGTGCCAAAAACACAATCAAATCAATTCAGTTCATCACAGACAACATTGTTGATCAATTCGAGTACCCGCCAGCGTCAACTGATTTGATGCAACATGAACAATCTGTTCTTCGGCAATCACGATCGAGGAAACGGTATGGCTGGCTTCGGTTCAAATCGTATCATGTCAGTTCATAGCATTGCGACGATTGTTTGAATCGATGTGAAACTGCGGGTAAGCTACGAGTAAATCTATGAGTACAGCAAACAACAACAATTTTATGCTGGATTGTTTTGAATCATGTGTAGTAAAAAATGTATCAGCTTTGAAAATGTGCGCATGTTACAAACGATGCGTAAACAATGGAAATTCCATCGCGTACGTACATACATATATACATACATTCATTTGTTGTATGTATGTACTCGATGGAATTTCCATTATACGTGTAACATATGTATATACATACATACCTATGTATGTACTTGAAATAGAACAGAAGTGTACGAGTAAATTAGTGTTTAGGGGATGATATACAAACCGAACGCTGTCGATCATTTCAATCATTGAAGCATGAGTATGCATCATTTCGGGTATTTTCTGCTAATGCGAACGTTCATAAACAAATTATGTATAAGCTTATCGCTAGTGATTCAAAGTTGTTCTCTATCGCTGATTTGAAGACAAACGGTTCGATTCGTGACATGAGAGAATCAGACAGAGTAACGGATCAATACCCGATTATGAACAAAAATTTATTACTCGTTGCAGTTCTCTGGTACACACATACTTTTCATTTGTTTCTTTTCTCCGTGCCAAACAATATTTTACCAATCTTTGATTTCGAGTAGTCTGACGTCTTCTATAAAAAAAAATATATGTATGTATATTGTAATTTAAGTCTGAACTTACCCAGCAATTAATATCTTGTATTTAGTAAAAAAACAGGAGCGTGGAGTCCCTACGCGCGGATGAAGTTATACTTCTTAGTGATATTCCAAGAAATGCATATCATTTTGTATGAAAGAAAACTAGAAAACTTAAATTCACATTTCATAAATTTATTATCTCCCCGAGCATGCCTTTGCCAACAAGTCGTCTTTTCGCGACGATGGCGAAAACTAAAAATCATAAATTGCACAATTTTCTGGTGCTTCTCGCAAAAATCTGCGTCGATATGTATTTACGATCATACGTATACATACATATTTACGCATGTTTGTAGGTGAAGCTGCTACAGCGGTAAGGGGTGACAAACGGTGGCCATTACTTTACTTATGCCATAGAAATTCTATTGCTACGAATATGGAAATGACAACGAAATAATGCAAATATGCATATTTCTAAAGGTCATTAATTTCCTTGAAGAAATTAATGATCCTGAGAAGTATAGTCTTAACTTTTCAACGGCCAACCCAGAGCATTTCAACCAAAAGGAATTCATTCATTAAAATCACCACTCAGAAGTCATTCTATCCGTTGTAAGCGAACGATTTTCGAAGAAACATTATTTCTAATATGCTACAAGACAAAATTACAAATGAACTTCTTAAACCTCACGCTGTCAGATAAAACGAAAATACTTCGTCATCGCGGGTCGATTTCCAAAAAGTGGACCAACGCAGGGTATTTCAACAAAAGGGCACATAAAATAGTTGAGAATTCGCAGAAATGAAAGGAAAGGAAAGAAAAAGCAGTATAACTTCAATAATGAACAAGTATACAAACATACATATGCGCAGCAGCAGCAGCAAGGGTGGTGGTCTAGGTGGTAAGCGCTTCAAAAGTGACGACGAGCACGTAGGTTCGAATCCCTACAGAATTGATTTTTTAATCGAATATGTCACCAACCAAAAATTGAAACATTGTTCTACAAAAACAACAACAGCATAAGCATGGCAACATTGTGTTATTGGTAGAAAAGCCGAGCTGTGCCGAAAGAAACGAACAACCGATCGCCGATTGTCACCGCTTCGCTTGCTGCTCGAACATCTTCGCAGACAAGGTTGCGTAGATTCATATTGAGCAAGGTTGCGCAACCTGAATCTATCGCATCCTTTTCCGAACTTGTATAAGAAGTATAACTTCAAAAATTGTATTATCATATTTGGCAGTTATTTCATATTTGAAATCCATTCTCAATAGCAAAAAAGTCTTCAGAAACTACTAAACAAAACTTGGTGTCGTTAGAAAACCCGTTATAACGTTTTAAAAGCTTAGATCAGTCTATGATTAAAAAAAAATATAATTTTTTGGATTAAAGTACATTTTAGGGTTCTTAGAAGATTATTCAGTTGGGAAAATATTCAAAAATATTTATTTTTATTTTGCTTTAGAAAACATGATTTTCTATAATCATTCCTATTGAAAAAAAGTTTCTTCCAAAGATTGGTCTTTAGCCGCCATTTTGATTCAAAATATATTTATAAACATTCTTTATGTACTTAAATAAATGCTTCCAAAGGCAGAAAGAGAAAAGTTCAATATTTTCCTCGATCACAGAATAAATTGTATATTATAAATTATCGAACTTCACGGAATTCGTCTTTGAGCGAGCGTCGGCCACGATTGAATTCGTTGTACCAGTTTTTCACAGTGCTATAGGACGGTGCTTCATAGCCATACAAAGATTTTAGTTCATCGATGCACTCTTGTCGTGATAATCCACGTCGAAAGTTGTGAAAAAAGATCGCACGAAAATGTTCACGAGCTAATTCCATTTTTTGGCCGAGATGAATTTTTTAATTCTCTGTAAATAAAACAATTCACGATTAAATGACAAAACGTTCTGAGTGATGTTATGCTAAAAAATGTCAAACTTTCCAATGGAAATGTCAGATTGCACCTGGCAACACTTAGTGTTGCCCTAGGCTAGAATATATATAGCAGCCTTTGTTTTGCCGAAAGCTTCCTGTGTACTTCTAAATTCGCTTAATACTGAAGATCACCGCATCCACACAATTAATTCATTTCTACCAAATTGCAATTCTCAACTGGTTTATATTCTAGCGCATTTCCTGTCTAAATCCGAACAAACTTAAGCTCTCTAACCGGTTGCTCTTTGTAGTAATCTTCATTCGCTTTCCGGGTAACACAGCATCTGAATAACTTAATTAGCAAGTAGCAAACCGCTGTGTGTACGATAAATTCGCTTATTTCAAATGCACTAATTTATTATTAACAAACAAACAGACAACCACAGCAACTCCCATTTATGAAGTGGCGCACACTAACACACACTTAAAGATAAAATATTTAAACGTGATCAGTTTCAGTTGCAATGCCGGCAATGGGCATTTTATAGTAGTTACCAAAAGAACTGGACATGAGCGCCACAGAGAGTAGAAGCACACCCAAACATACACTCACATACCCATACTGGCACTTGCACTCCTACAAAACCGAGTGCAAAACCAAACGAAAATGCAACATTGCTGCATTTTAAATTTATCCGCATCCATGGCTGTGTGTGTGGTTGTATGCCTGCCTCCAATTCGTTCAACCGAAAATTCCTCGCTTCCTTTGGCCTTTTGTGGCGGCTTGTTGGCATTTCACAGTCGTTCAGCTCAGGGCAAATAAACGCTACGATTCACTGGTAACTTGCCGCAAAGGTAACGGCATTTGCGCAAATAAAAGGTAAACAGTGTCAGTGTTGGTAAACAGTATTTGTGCGATTCTCTGTTTCTTTCGTGGCAGTCACATAGCGTTCACCCGTTGCATACTTTGTTTGTGTTCGGGCGCTGCTGCCATACTTGCCATGCCGCTCGGAATTCCCAGCACGTTTGTCACATATTTTAACGCTAATCAAAATTAGTTTATTTCATCTGTATTCGCTAGTTGGCAAAAGTACTCGCTCGACTAGTTTTCAATGCAACAAAAAATATGAGCACTTTTGCAACATTTGAGTTGGTAATCATGTGGCGGCCACCAAGGACTAGCCGTGTTGCTTTCATGCAACAAGAACGCCTTGTGTTCTATTGTGGTACATGACTTCAATGTCTTATACGCAATTCCAAATGAATATAACCTTAAAATTGCTAGCTAATTGCTAAAGATCGTTTAAATGAATGACTGCAGAATATAGATAAAGCTGGTTCTCAACTCGTAACCATTATCGGTGGCATTCTTAAGTGTTATGTTAAGAAGAAATTTCTACGAAATGGTGGGCTTGAAATGTCGAGAACCATTTTATTATCATCTAAACTGATCAATCTGTCTTCGAACTCTTTTTAACTACAATTTTATAAAACTAATCCGTGCGTCAGTGATGCTCAACCAGCCAATGTACATTCTCTAAGTTTTGACCAATGACAATCATGACCGTATGTAGCTCTGCTCTACCAATTGAGGTCGAATTTTTTACTTCATAATAGGAAATAATGTTAACGGCTCAATATAAGCGGCAAACGATCTGTGTTCAACGAAAACATTAACCAACTTGTTTCCAACTAATTTTTTTATAATATGAACTTTCAAACCGAATTATGGTTACTCTTGTTCTAAACTATTTGTTAGAAGATTATAGCATTGCATTCGGCAGTAATCCATTCCCAAAATCTTGAAAATATCTACGTAAAAAAAAATTTCCATACAAGGGCGTGAATTTGTTCGATTAGCTTCTATGGTCGTTGTATTTTATAGTGATTCGACATTGGCGATTCCGACAAAGGCGCAGTCTCTCGACTACGAAAGGTTGAGAGGAAACCTTCAGATCGATATCTATCGATTGTAAATAGGCTTAGCATAAAGATTCAATATTCTTACCTAAAATAGTTTTCCGACTTTGCCAAGTGATTTTCTATTACTATTCTTCTTCTTTGCTGGCGTAGACACCGCTTACATGGTTATAACTGACTTAACAATAGCGCGCCAGTCGTTTCTTCTTTTCGCTAGTTGGTGCCAATTCAAGATACCACATTTAGGCAAGTTCTTCTCAAATTGATTTTTCCGGAGTGGAGGTCTTCCTCTTCCTGTACTTCCTCCGGCGGATACTAAATCGAAAACTTTCAAAGCTGGAGTGTTCTCTTCCATTCACAACATGACCTAGCCAGCACATTCGCTGTCTCTTGATTCGCTTAACTATGTCAATGTTGCCGTATATATCGTACAGTTCATAGTTCCATCGACTGCGGTACCCGCCGTTGCCAATGTTCAAAGAACCAAAAATCTTCAGCTAAACTTTTTTCTCAAGCACCCCTAAATCCAACTCATCAGATGTTGTCATCGTCCATGCCTCTGCACCATATAGCAGGACGGGGATGATGAGTGACTTGAAGAGTTTGGTTTTTGTTTATCGAGTGAAGACTTTATTTCTCAATTGCCTATCCAGTCCGAAGTAGCACTTATTGGCAAGAGTTATTGTGCGTTGGATTTCGAGACTGTCGCTGTTGTTGGTGTTAATACTGATAGACGAAATTATCTATGACTTGGAAGTTACATATGATTGGCAACAGTGACATGAGAGCCATGACGAGATTGCGACGTACTTCTAGTCTGGAGAAAGCAGAGCTAACGGCACCGTTGTTGAGGCCAATTATATCAATATCATCGGCGTTCGCCAGTAGTTGTTCACTCTCGTTCGGGGCTTTGAGTGATATTTTCCGAATGACTCCACTCTTCACAGTTTCTTTTTTACCGATTTCCCTGTTCGTCATATAATTCAAGATACTTCTTAGAATCTCCTGCTGAAAAATGCGTCGAAAATACCCCAGTTATTCCTCGGGAGGAAAATTGATTTCTCATATTAATTCTAAACAATAAATACCAAATAAAGGTGTTTTCTTGACTGAATTAAAATGTACCTTTATGAAATCGTACGTACAGAATTAAATTTTATGAAAACAAAGCCTTAATTAATCATGCTCTCCTACTCCTTTTCAGCCGTCATTAAATATTTCTGCTCTTGAGATCCATTATTAAATAATTGTATAATAAATAAATTGTTTTTGCAATCGTTTGTTGAAGAAAAATGTTTTTATATGGCGATCAGTAGTTCGATTCGACCCCATTTATATTAGTCCAACCTTAGTTTTATGACATGATTCGCCAGATCAAGTTGTTTTCTGTGACCAAAAGTCGTAAGGAAACCACTTTAAAATGGTCGAAATCTTAGCTAACGCATTATGACCAGGATTTAAAATGACGCATTGTCAATAAATTGTGCACTTTCTTTAATTGCGCGGCTTTAGTCACTTGGGGCGGCATTTCAAATTCCTTATGTACAGCTGCAACCGAAGCCATTGGCTTTTGGAAAACGCAAAAGAACAGCTGGTACGACGAGGAGTGCCGTGTTGCAACCGAGAGAAAACAGACTGCCTACCTGGCAACGTTACGATCGAACACAACACGTGCGGGATGGGATAGATACCGAGAGTTGAAGAGGGAAGCGAGACGCATTTGTAGACAGAAGAAGAAAGAGGCTGAAATGCGTGAGTACGAAGAGCTTGATAAGCTGGCCGACAGGGGTAATGCTCGAAAATTCCACGGAAATCTGCGGCGGCTAACAGATGGTTTCAAGACCGGAGCATACTCTTGTAGAGCCCCCAAAGGTGATCTAGCGACCGATGCCCAAAGCATACTAAAATTATGGAGGAAATACTTCTACAGCCTACTGAATGGCAGTGAAAGTACAACGCCAGGAGAAGGCGAACCCGATTCCCCAATCGATGGCGATGGAGCAGACGTTCCATTGCCCGACCATGAAGAAGTTCGAATAGCAATTACCCGCCTGAAGAACAACAAAGCGGCGGGGGCCAATGGATTGCCGGCCAAGCTATTCAAACACGGCGGCGAAGAACTGATAAGGAGCATGCATCAGCTTCTGCCCATTGATTGGAAAATATGCAGTTGGCGCCACGTAACGAAAAGAAGAAACGACTGCCGCGCTGTTGTTAACTCGGCTATAATTGCGTAAGCGGTGTCTACGCCAATAAAGAAGAAGTCACTTGAAAGCTTTGTGAACTCGGCGATTAACTAAAATATTCAACGATTACTTTGATGGCGTGTCATTAAGCACTATTGTTCGTGAGCCTACGCATTCATTGTAGATTTGTAGAGAAAAAAGAGTGCACTAGAGTTTCTTATTGCTGTGGCATTTGCGTCGTTTGTTGTGGCGCGACCAAGTGCCGCGGGTCATTGTAACTCACGTAGAAGTGCAAGAATAAACTTGAAATTACAATTACGTTGGTATTCATTTGAATAGTTTGCGGTCACTGTAAGTTCACATATTTGCATGGAGTCACAAAAGTCTAGCGTGCCACTCATTCCCGCATCTCAAGCCACTGCCATTTGCTTTGTTCTTCTTTACACGTAGTGATTTCCTTTTACAACTGTTGTGCGTGGATTTCTTTCTTTATTTGTTTATTGACTTGCATGAATTAACCCGGAGTTGGAGTGCGTGAGGAAAAGTGGCAACCCGGTGGGTTAAATGCGTCACAAACGAAAGAAGCTACATTTAGAGAATTTTTATAAGCATACTGCCAAATGTTACTGCGTAATAAAGTAAATGTGGTATACCATATATATACCAATAAAGTTTTACTTATATACTATAAATACTTTAATGTCGAAATTTTTCGGTTCTTTGCACTGAAATAGTCAATAAAACCACAAAATTTAGTTTTTCCTTTTTATGGTTTAAAATTCACATTTTAACAACGTTCTCTCAAATCAAAGAACAGGCTTATTATGTATTTTTATATACTGTATACATTTCTAATTATAACTAAAAAAAAAGTAAGGAAGGGCTAAGTTCGGGTGTCACCGAACATTTTATACTCTCGCA
Organism: Bactrocera neohumeralis; assembly: GCF_024586455.1. Taxonomy (NCBI): domain Eukaryota; kingdom Metazoa; phylum Arthropoda; class Insecta; order Diptera; family Tephritidae; genus Bactrocera; species Bactrocera neohumeralis. The sequence continues at coordinate 51,677,317 of NC_065923.1, forward strand.
CAATAAAGTGATAATCGAGATTTCATTATCAGTCATTTACATATTTTTCAAATACCGTATTTGTGTAAAGTTTTATTCCGCTATCATCATTGGTTCCTGATGTATATACTCGTATTATACAGAAAAGGCATCAGATGGAATTCAAAATAGCGTTATATTGGAAGAAGGCGTGGTTGTGAACCGATTTCACCCATATTTCGTACTTGTCATCAGGGTGTTAAGAAAATATTACATACCAAATTTCATTGAAATCGGTAGAGTAGTTCCTGAGATATGGTTTTTGGTCCATAAGTGGACGAGGCCACGCCCATTTTCAATTTTTAAAAAAAGCCTGGGTGCAGCTTCCTTCTGCCATTTTTTCCGTAAAATTTAGTGTTTCTGGCATTTTTTGTTAGTCGGTTAACGCACTTTTAGTGATTTTCAACATAACCTTTGAATGGGAGGTGGGCGTGGTTATTATCCGATTTCTTCCATTTTTGAACTGTATATGGAAATGCTTGAAGGAAACGACTCTATAGAGTTTGGTTAACATAGCTATAGTAGTTTCCGAGATATGTACAAAAAACTTAGTAGGGGGCGGGGCCACGCCCACTTTTCCAAAAAAATTGCGTCCAAATATGCCCCTCACTAATGCGATTCTTTGTGCCAAATTTCACTTTAATATCTTTATTTATGGCTTAGTTATGACACTTAATAGGTTTTCGGTTTCCGCCATTTTGTGGGCGTGGCAGTTAGCCGATTTTGCCCATCTTCGAACTTAACCTTCTTATGAAGCCAATAAATACGTGTACCAAGTTTCATCACGATATCTCAATTTTTACTCAAGTTACAGCTTGCACGGACGGACACGGACGGACGGACAGACATCCGGATTTCAACTCTACTCGCCCCCCTGATCACTTTGGTATATATAACCCTATATCTGACTCTTTTAGTTTTAGGACTTACAAACAACCGTTATGTGAACAAAACTATAATACTCTCCTTAGCAACATTGTTGCGAGAGTATAAAAAGTTGCGGTCGGCTTGTGTGGCAGCTACAAGGTGCGTAAACAGGTCTTTTTGAATCTAGCGCCCTCTGGTGGCGCCATCTATATGTCGGCTGGTGCGTTAGAGAGAATTTCATGACATTTCATTGATTGGAAGTGAAGTTATTGCGTTTTAAGTGTCAGTATGTTTGTGTTATCGGTGCGAAAATGAGCTTCGAACAAAGAGCCAACATTAAATTTTGTCTAAAAATTGGTAAAACTTTTACCGAAACGTCATTATTAGGTCTATGTTTAATTTTTTAAATTCCATCATGCTGAAATAATAAAAAAAATTCACGAGTCTTACCACCTCTAAATGAATAAACCCCTGAAAAAATCTTTCCATGCTGACTATAAGCATATAAATATAAGATATAAGCAGCACTAATACAAGATAATAAAGATAAAGAAATTATAGTAACTCAAGATCAACTTACAATTCTATTTAATAAAGAAATTTCTCCCAATAAATTTAAGAAGGAGGAGCAGCCATATTACAAGCTCTTAATAAAAATCATCATAAAGTTATTGGAGGCATAAAATTTAATAAACCCTTATTGATTTATAAGCTTCGGCTTCAATTGATGAAACAAGTTTATGGCGATGATTGCCTATACCGTAGCAGAGTGCACGAGTGGTTTCAACGTTTTCAAAGTGGTCGTGAGGACATAAATGACGATCAAGATGTGGGCCAATCAAAATACGTGATCACCGGAAATTCCATCGAAACTGTGCTTGAATTCATCAAAAATCAGCCGAAATCATCATTGAAATTCATGGAAATGGAATTGAACATCTCCAAAACATCGATTTATTGCATTTTGACCGAACATTTGGGCTTACAAAAGGTGCTCGACCCGACTATTGCTAAGATGAAAGTTGGAGTTTGTTGCACGATAATGCGCCGCCTCATCGATCGACGCTTATGCCCGATTATTTGACCAAAAAACACATTTTAACCATTAACCACTCCCCGTATTCACCTGATATGGCACCGTGCGACTTCTTCCTTTTCGGAAAAATGCATTTGCCCATGAAAGGAAAGCGTTATGCAGACGTAGAGGCCATTCAAAAGGCTTGCACAGGCATACTGGAGCTAAAACACTCGTTCGATATGCTTTTGGACCGTGCAAAAAACTGTATTGAAACAGAAGGAGACTATTTTGAATAAAATAAATTGATTTTGCCGAAAAATCATTTGTTCTGTTTTTTTTTAAGTCCTGTTTACTGTGAAACGTACCTTGTATATGCAATAGCGGTCCGATCTGAATAATTTATCCGGATATGGTAGTATTGCTTTATAAAAAGTGATGCCAAGTTTTGTGAAGTTATATATTCAAATATCGTAAAAAAGTTTTGTATATATGAGCTTGATTTTGATTGTTCAGTTTGTAGGGCAGCTATATACCATAGTAGCCCGATATTAGTGATTTCAATTAATGATTAGCTCCATGGGGTGATAGAGATATGTATGTGGAAAAATTAAGAACAATATCTCAAAGACTAATTCGAGTATACGTATACAGACAGACAGTCGGACAGACAGACGAACGGACATGGCTAAATCAACTCAGCTCGTCACGCTAATCGAATATGTATGTATGTTTCCTTTAGGGTGTTACAAACTTCGTAGCAAACTTCATATACCCTGTTCAGATGGAAAAAGTGTATGGAGATGTTTTTATAGGTCTTAGTCAAGTTTATAGTGGTTTCCACGATGTAAAATTGTGCGGAATTGGTGTAAAAAGTCCGTGAAATAATTGGGTATTGAGGCAAATTTTACTAGGAGCATTTTAGCTGAGGGTTTATAGACGAGAAAAAATACTATTTAGAGAATTTTAACTGAAAATTTAGGTTATGAACTAAATGAAGACCAAAAAAGTGAACGAGTTTTTGCTGGAAAAACTGATTTCTCCCATCAACCACTCCCTGTATTTTTGTCATTTATCACTTCCATTTCCAAAACTGAAAACAACTTGAGAGGAGCCTGTATCCCACTCATTCAAGCAGATGTAACCAAAGTGATGAAGAACACTCCCACAAATGACTTAAAAAATCTATGCATGTGCTGGATGTTGGTTCAAAACGCTGTGTTGAGTCTAAAGAAATCCATTTTGAAGAAATGAAAGGTTAATGTATTGTGGATTGTGTATTCAATATCCAAACGGTTCGGTTAATTTTGGAGTTTAAATCTGTCAAGCAACGAATATAGTATATTTTGTGCATTAATATGACGAGTAAAAATATTTATTTTTATTGGATCCCATATAATTTACAGAATACGTGCCCAAAATAAGCTCTTGATCAAGGCTGTATGAAAATTCATCAAGGCAATGCCTATTGGAACCGAAGTATAGTAGAGGTATCTGACCCATTATAAAATCGATTCAATAGATTGATCATCAGACAAATATTTTGAAGCCAACAAAAAACAAAAGCTCAATCGTGATAAAAATAACTGTTTTTACCATCTTCAGTACAGATCATGCCGTTTAATCAACATTAAAGATAGTGAACAATCATAAGAGTTCATTTATTTTTTCAACCATCTTGAGGGGATGAAGGAAGTTTTCGAAGGGACTAACTAAGAACAAGTTCCGTATTTTTGAAGACCGAAGATAAAAATCGATAACTTACTCTAGGACAAAGTCCCGATGTCCAAAATCAGAAACTTCAAGTACTAATAGACGAAAAGGTTGTTGAAAGTAACACTATAACATGTTCCCTAGAACACACTCTTTTATGATAAGTCAATACATAAGGTTAAATTTCTTCGTAATCATTTTAATTACCACCACCAGCAATGCAGCAAGAAGATGCGGGAGACCTTCTTGATATTATTATTCATTTATTTCAAAATGAGATCATACCGTTACTTTCAGCTATTTGTTACATAGATTCCGAACGAGGACAAAAAAAACCTGTCTCAAGACTCAATCAGAATTTGCAGAATAATAAAAATGCTAGGTTGAGGTTTTAAATCGGAACAATGTGTTGGTTTGAGCTTTCAAAAAACACCATGACAACAAAACTAAACTCTTGCAATACTAAAACATTAGTTCCCTTACCTAACTTTGAAAATACTGAATTCAATCGAAAATTTCGTGAGCATGTCATATCGCTAACACTCGAAAATACTCGCTCGTCCCCCACACGCGCACATATGTAGCCCACTTTCAGGCACACGCCATTCCGGTTCATTGACCAACTTTGATTGATACCCATTTCGTGGGGCACGAGTAACAGTAGTCAAAGCAATAAAATTTGTGACAGCACAACAATATGTTGCCACATGCCAACGGCCAGCAAAAGAAAGCAACCCTGTGTTTATACAGCTATTTGTTGACCAGTTTTTTATTGACCGGGTTTGTCATAAATTCACTCGCTTTTCACAAGCAACCTTTAATGATCACATTTAGTGTAAATAAACTGATATACACACCGAGCTACACATATGGATTTTATACGTATTTATATATATATATGCATATATGACTCTTTTGTGGCCATTTTTATTACTATTTGTTGCTTTCTCTCTTTATATTTTGTCGTGTATGTGTGTGTTTGCTTTGTGTTTATCCTTTTCGTGTCATTTAGTGGCCCGCATTGTTTGCATAGACCAGAACCCAGCGCGGCCAGCACCTCTCTGGCCCTCGATTGCCGCACTTTTATTGTTGCTCGCTTTACGCTCACTAAAAGCTGGTCGCTGGTAGCCGCTTACTGCTTGACTACTCTTGGCTGTTGGTCGGTAGTTGTTCCTTGTCTATTGTGACGGCGCTGCCGACGTCGCTGCTGCTTGCTTTTCATCAAAATAAAAGGCTATTGCGCGACTCGCTGTTGTTTGAGTCTCTCTGCTGCACAAAACACATAATTGCACTTGTTGTTATTGTTGCTTGGGCATACATAAGTGCTGCTTAGCCTTTTTGGTGAAATTAAGCCAAAGCTTTGTTTTTGTTCTGAGCGTTTTAAAATAATAACTTTTTGAAAGCAATTTTAATGCGCAAAGTTTGTTCAAATATCATTATTTTTACTATTTATTTATTTAAGATTTTCTATCCTTAATGTATGAAGTGTAGCTTATATGTTGTAGAAATATTTTCATTTATTATTCGTGAGAAATTGTGGAAAGCTCAAAACAGAGCAAATATCAAAAATTGTTGCCTATCCTAAGGCGCACTTTTGAAGTCTTTGTTGCAATTGAAATTGTATCTGAGAGAACTTGTATTGCCATATTTGTTGCATTATAATTAACTTTTAAATTTGATGGCTAAAATTCAATATTCTAGCAAACTCTCTAACACTTTTATTTCAGCAGCGATCAAGACCAAATTTGAAGAGAGAGTTAATGAGAGTCAAATATACTCTAGTAAAATTATTATATATAAACTAGCTGACCCGGCAAACGTTGTTTTGCCATGTATATTATTTCTAGGAAACATTTTTTTAGTTCAATAAAAATAACTATCTACTACTAAGTGTGCGGGGATGTACTTATAATGGAAAGCATTATAAACAATGAAAGTACGCTTTATTTAAGTTAATAAATTAATCCTTATTAAAGTAACGAATATATTTTAAATAACAATTTTTGATAGCTTTCTAAATATCAAAAATATTTATTCATGTTATCCTATCAATTATGGCTATTGAAAAAAAAAAATTAATCTCTCAGTGCAATAGAGTGTACAATATTCTTGGTTAGTCCGTCTTTAGCCAACACAAACAAACTGGAGGGTTTTCCCACGCGAGAACATGCCACATATAGTTGTCCGTGGGAAAAGCATGGTGTTTCCAAATCTAAGCCACATACAGACAATCTCTGGCCTTGTGGCTTATTGATCGTCATAGCGAATGCCAATCTAATGGGGAATTGAGTGCGTTTGAATTCAATTTGCACATCTGTAGTAATCGTAGGGATTCGTGGCAGCAACACATTTTCGCCTTAAAACTTGCCATTCAAGATGATGGCTTCAATGATGTTTTTCATTAATTTTTTGATGACTAACCGTGTGCCATTACACAGCCGTGGTGGGTTTAAATTGCGAAGCAGAATAATCGGAGATCCAACCTTCAATTGTAAATGATGTGGTGGCATGCCTAGCAAATCCAATGAATTTAAAAACTCAATTGGATAATTCAAAGTCTCATTGATATCGCAAACTGCATCGATAGATTTGTATGACACCAAGTCCCCAGGCAACAACTGTTGAATCTTTAAATTTAACCCATTGACGTCCACATTTTTAGCTGCCAAAATCGCTATTTTCTGCCAGCCACTTACGATTTGCATATTGTGTGTGTACGTCGGGAAATATGTGATCGATGAGAGTATTTTGCGAGTCGATGATTGTGCAGAAGTCCGTCTGTAATTTGATGCATCCAGTATTTTCATGTACATCAACTTTCCCATCACCAATATCTAACAGTTGTTTATAGAAATTTTCGGCGGATGGATCCTGAAGCATTTGAACGCGCATGTTCACCGTCAGTTGTACTTTTTCAACATTACGCCATAGTCGCGATGATTTTAAGCAAGCATTAATTTCATCAGCGTACGTTGAACGTGGAATAACGGGAAGTGTTTGTCTAAAATCACCAGAAAGGAGTAACGAAGTGCCGCCAAATAGTTTATCATTGTTTTTTATATCTTTTAATGTCCTATCTAATGCCTCAAGCGAATGTTTGTGTGCCATAGTGCATTCATCCCAAATAATAATTTTACATTGTTTCAGCACTATGGCCATAGACGATTGCTTTTTTATGTTGCACACTGCATCTGTATTATTTTGAATGTTCAACGGCAGCTTAAATGCTGAATGAGCTGTTCTGCCTCCATCTAATAAAGTTGCATCAGGAATTTCCGCAGAAATGAGTTCATCAGTTTGATCTGGTGTAACCACCATCCACCATCCAAAGAAGAATGTGTGCGTGCGGCTAACTTTTTTTTGCTACTCAACAGAATCCAGCAAGATAAAGTCCATCAAACATCGCAGCTGTTGTTTGAAAAGTCGTGCTGTGACATCGTGACGATCGCTTGCTGATTGACCGCGTTCCATAATTCCACATGTATGTCATCACATCCTGGGAGTAGTCGTTCATGTGTCTTGGGCTGCCATACATTGATGGCAAAAGGAACGCCGACCGATATTAGCGCGACCTCTTCGTGGCTTCGTAAGAAATTTCAATCTGTAATTGATCACTTTATGTGAAACATAACGTTTTCACTGAATAATTTTCAATAATTTTTCTTTTGAATAGCCGGAGTAAAAAAAGCATGCGACCGAAATTGAATGATTCAAATATTTGACAAATAAAAATATTGAAAAACAAAACAAACAAAAATTGAAAAAAAAATTGTATGGAAAAATGTAACTTTTTGGGAATTTTCCAATTTTCCAATTTCCCTTAACATTTAGGAGGATGAAAAATAGATGTTGTCCCATTCTCCACCCTAGCCGATATGCACGCTAAGATTCACGAAAATCGGTCGAGCGGTTTCAGAGGAGTTCAATAACGTACACCGTGACACGAGAATTTTATATATTAGATTTCTTCTATTTGTGGCCAAATAAGTTATTTTTCTTTAGCAATTTTGCTTTTTTGTATTAATATTTTTCGACTTTTTAAGTCGAACAATTTCGACATAAGGCTACGAACTGCAATAAGGATGATCCATCGGTTGTAAAAAAGTATTCATAGTATTAATTTTTATTTTTTGTTGTTGTTGTTTTATTTATTTTTACATTTAACTCGTTTTTATTTTTCTCGATCGTTGGCAACGCTATTCAAAAAGCGTTCAACTTTAGCTAGTTCGGTTGGAACTCTTCATATATGTATTTTATTTAGATGAAGTTTGTAATCTTAACAAAGTTAATTTTCAAATAGGTGGCATCTCCTTTAAAATATTTGTGTTCAATAAAGTTTTGGAAAATATTTTCCAATTTTTATGTTTTCGTCGGTTATTACCGCGGTTTCCGTTTGAAATTTTGCACATGGGCTCTCTGCTTTGGGGTTAGGTTAGGTTAGACCGTAGGGTTGATCCAAAAACCGATGGATCCCACTCGGACAGATTGTGGACCTTTATGTTACCCATACACTCCCAAAAATATATTAAAGCGGTTAATATCAATCCCAGCCACTTCGCTAGGTTCGCCAAAAATTTATCAATACCTTCTAAAACAATAGAGGAGAAAGTGACAAGATGATTCCTCCTCGCCTTTCTCCATACAGCACTGGTAAAGAACGTCACACAGATTATTTAGCAGAACCGCGTGTGAATCTATTGGAAAGTGTCCAGTCAGAACACCTATAATTGCGCCGAAATTTGCTTTGCTAAGAGCAAGAAGTTTGGTGGACCTCTTACGTTGCACTCTGACCAGAAGGATGACGCAGTCACATCCGTTCAAGGACTTTCCGAGCTCACTGGAAGTCCGTAGGTCCAACTGCAGAACACAAGAAGACATCGGATGACTGTCTCGCCGGGCACCCGCTCAACTCTAATATGAAAAATGAATCTATTGCTAATAAGGTCATGCACTCATTGACTAGTTTTGAGCCCATAGTCAGTAAGCTCAAAGCCAGCATAGCCAATAAGCTAACGGAATGAATGGGCAACTCTCTAAAGGAAGCTGCGCTTCGGAGCATTACATTTACTGCTACCTTGATTGCAGTTACCTGCTACTGTGGTTTATCAGCCTAACTCGTACAATCACTGGAAAGTGCAATTTATCTTGGACCAGGAGGACCTCACGACTACACAGCCGGTGGTAGTCGACCAGCGCTTGCTAATTTGGCCTGAGCCCTAACAATCCAGTAATGAGTCACAGGGGCTAAATAAGCTGGAACCGTTGGAAAGTGTTCGACTATGTACCCCTCCAACAACCCTTCCCGCAAGCTTTGATATATCCGCAAAAAAGCTCTACGCCCCTCTTCTCTAGCGAGTTTTCCCTCCATGCCTCTCTCGAAGACAGCCAGGGTTAGATTCAGCGAACTGGTACTCTAAATATTTTAGAACATTATAGGCTTAACTAAGGTTTCAGAGACCCAAAGGGTTACCTTAGATGAGACTCCCTACCCTTTAACCATGGCTCCCCTGCTACTTTAAACAACGCCTTGCTTACTCTTTCCTCGATGTTGGGTTTCCTCGAAAGCTTCCTGTCTTGGATGAGCCCCAGATACTTAACTCTGTCAGCAGATCGAAAATGCGTTCCTTTCATTAATAGTAGTTACTCCTCTGGTATTTTAAACCTTCTATTGAATAGAAACAGTTCAGTATTGCTAAGATTTATGGAGAGTCCGTTTTCAGCAGCCTAGTTGCTTTCGATACTAAGGTAAGTCTGAGTTTGAAAGGTATTCAGAAATGTTCCTTAAACAAGAAGAACTACATCGTCCGCGTAGGCAATCACCCGACAGCCGACTTCCTTCAGCTTTTCCAGAGAGCTCCCCTCTATCACAGAGAAGTTTTAAGATGAGATGTTTAAGATTCAATTGAACCTCAAACCCATTCAAAGCTCCAGTCACTGCTTCCGGCAGAACATCGTTGAATGCTCCCTTGATAAGAATGAAGGAATGAAGTGTTCGGCTAAACTCAAACTTCGTCCCTCCTTACTTGTAATACCCTGAACAGGGTATATTAAGTTTGTCTCGATGTTTGTAACACCCAGAAGGAAGCGACGGAGACCCTATAAAGTATATATATAAATGATCAGTATGTCGAGCTGAGTCGATTTAGCCATGCCCGTCTGTCTGTCCGTCTGTCTGTATATATACGAACTAGTCCCTCAGTTTTTAAGATATCGTTTTCAAATTTTGCAAACGTCATTTTCTCTTCAAGAAGCTGCTCATTTGTCAGAACTGCCGATATCGGTTAACTATAGCATATAGCTGCCATACAAACCAAACGATCGGAATGAAGGGCTTGTATGGAAAACTTTCGCATTTGACGTGGTATCTTCACGAAATTTGGCATGGATTACTGTTAAAGGTAACAATATAATCTTCAAAAAATTGTTCAGAACGGATTACTATAGCATATAGCTTCCATACAAACTGAACACATAGTTACTAACAGAAATGCACCTGTGAAGGGTATTTAGCTTCGGTGCAACCGAAGTTAACGTTTTTTCTAGTTTTTATTTATTATTTATTGCAGGCTTAAATGTGATTAAATTATATAATGTTCGCAGGCAAATGTAGCCAATAACGAAGGTTAGTCCTTCGCTCCACTAATACTTTCGAAAAAAATTTTCAATCTATCATAAAAAGGCAATCATTTCACAAGTTTTCTAACAACCATTTTTCTGTATTTATCCATAAGGTTCCGCTTATATGCAAAAATTTGGAATTTAAGCGGTCTATCGCATAAAAAATCGCACAATTTACATTGTTAACAGTTAGCCACAGTCAATTTACAGTTATAGCCACAAAACTGCCAAAAAATATGTAAAATAATGCGCCATCACTGACCTTCCGAATAATATGTTCTCCCGGCCACCCACAATGGCCTTGTAACGAGTTAAAGTGCGCCGCATAACTGATCAGTGTCAGTGTCAATGAAGACCACAAAAAAGATTTAATTTATTTTAATTTCCCCAGGCGAGCATAAATTGCAAAAGGCGCACATCAAACACGATTACGAACACCCTGAGAAAGGCGGCGCCAATTGCAGACTGAACTTCAACGAGTTGAGCTCAATTCGGTGGAGCGGAGTGCGGTGGAGTGTGGCGGCGATAGCGGGAAGGAAGCCAGCCAGGAAGGATGCACGGAAGTGCAGAATGTGTGTGTGTGCGTGTGCCGTTGCAAACTAATGAACTTGACACAATATAGCGAAAGGGCAGAGATATGAGCGCGCCGCTTGCTTCCTGCACAAACACAGACACATACACGTCTATACATTGTAGTATTTGAAAGGAACGTTGCATATCCACAGGCGCGTCTGAACAATTCACTTTTCACGCTCACTTTAATATGCATAAACTAATTAATATGCAGCAAACTGGTTAAATTCCAAGTCTTTGGCAGCGCTTGTGCATATTTCATATGAGTGTGCGTGCGTGTGTGTGGCAAGCTATCATATTGAAAACCTTTCTTCGTTGGATTTTGTGATTTTGCTTTGCTTTGCGAAATACTAACTGTCGTTTGGAAATCGCTTTGTACTTTGACACGTCACTTTGAGCGCTGCTGTTTGATTGCCTGTCACACTTCATTTCGCCTTAGTTCCCTTGCTGTGGTTATTGTTTCATAAATTTGCAGTTTTCATACTTTCTTACGTGCAAACTACCTTTTGCATAATTAGAAATGTTAATTAAGGCCACTTGATGGCAAACAAGCTGGTAATTAACTGCTATGTCACGTACGCAAGCAAAGCGCTTTTGAACTTGAGCAAATGTTTTTGAATGAAATACTTCGCAAAGTAGTGTTTAGCGCCTAAAAGTGCGCCAGGGTATGCAAGTACTAATTTATCGGTATTTGCAGGACGTTACTTCGAAGCTTAAGGACAGTAAACAAGTAGGGTTTATCGCTTTTAGCAGTTTCGATTTAGCTTAAATGTTTGTGTTAATTTATTAAATGTCAGTTGTTCTTATAAACAATGTAAGCATATTTAACTAATATACTATTTTAGAGTTAAAAGCTTTGCTCGATATTAACACAAACTTCTACCTAACCTAACACACATAGTCACACTCCAACGAAAACAGTTCCAACACTTTAAAGCTCTTATTGGTTGCGATCAGTAGCCCTCTTCTTGTACCTTATTGCTTTTGTATAGTTTATATTAGCATCTTCTTATCAACTCTCTACACAACATATTACCGAATACAATGGTTAAACAAGCCTGCACATGCCGCTTTTCCCGCCTAAGGGTGATAAACCAACAGCCCTTTAGCTCCTCAGCTCAACATAAATCCACCACACTTTGAAAAGCTATCTCCCTAACACTTTGTAAGAAAGTATGAAAGTTAATGTCTACGAGGAATACCGACAATATACGGGTCACTTTAGCCTAACTCGGTCATAGATCCCCATCTCGTCTACCGCCTAGCACCAGACACTTTATGAACAAAACCCATGGGTACAGTAAGCTTATTGATAGATTGCAGCAGTTACAGTAAAAGTGAATTGCTAGAACAAAAAATACTAAGCAGAGCTCTACAATTACATAACACTTGCTGGTCACCAAGATAGCTGGACGACAGTACTAGCCTTGTGCTCTCGGATCATGCGCTTAAAATAAGTGCAGAAAAACTTCATAATCAGTTTATTATGCAGTAAAAGGCACCCGTTCACAATCACAGGGATTTTTAATGCTGATGAGTTTGGAAGAGAAACATTTAAGTTTTAGTTATACTTGTAGAACAGTAGAATGGGAATAACTCGCAGCGCTACTATCATCATACCTTTTAAGGTTTCAGTAAGGCGTTCCCCTTTCTATAGGTTTTGTATGTCGAAGTTATTTGGAGGCAGACGACAAGATACAAGAACAAGACTAAGAAGCTTTAAGTCTCACATTTTCAGATATCCAGGTCACGTAGCGGCAATAGCAATAGCAAATGCCTAATCAGGTTTATACAAGTCTTGTCGATACGACAACGCTAGCTTCAGAAAAGACAATTCTTAGCAGTACAGATGTGATTAAATTTTGGGGATCATGATCACCTTGCAAGAACTCTTAACAAAGTGCAAATCTCTTTTTACCAAAAGTTCTTGTTCCATATTATTCTAGTGCTATTCAAAGTGCACTTTTTACATTTGGCCTATTAACATAAGAGCTCATATTCACTTGCACCAAACAATAGGTTACTCATACGCCCCGCCACGCTGGCACAACGCAGCCAATTCAACTGACAAAGCAACCACAAACAACAACATATGCATTTCATTTGGCAGCTGTTAAGCAAACAAAAATCTGCCAGAACTCAATGAATATTTGGCGCTTCAACACAAGACAACAACAATAATAAAACAAACAAAAAAGTTCAGAAAATATGAGAATTTCGTACAACAAATATTTACATATCCTTTTAATGGTGTGTCAAATCTCGGTGTACAACAGCCGTTGACAATCAGAGAGGCGAAAGCGAATGCGGCAAAGGCGGTACAGAGCAGCTAACAACAGTTATTAGTGGAGGTGGAGCACAGAGGAAAACAAAAGTGCTTAAGCATACACATTTATTTATAAGTATGTATCTGTGTGTGTGTGTGTTTGTTTACTGTTTTCATAAACACTGCACATTCACACCTAAAAGTAAACAGACAATCAATATGGTTTGTGATGATATAGAAGAGCACAATGCAAAACGAAGAATGCTGATGACAGCAAGAACTCAGTGAGCGAAAGCGTGTTCAGCACTTGTCACTGGTTTTGTAAACCAGCAGTAAGAACAATAACAATGTACAATCGAAGCTTACGAGCCTAGCATTCCATCTTGGACATGCAAAGTACACAGTTCACCTTGTAACTACAACAAGTTTTATAAAAATTTAACAAGTTTTATAGTTCATTTCTTTTTCAAAACAGAACGCTTTTAATAGGTGAAGAGTTTTTAATTCAAATGTAAAGGAAAATTTATAAAACTGTCAATGCGAAGTCACCTACTGCTTTAACGGATTTTCAAGAATATGAATTCCTAGAGAAGAAGACCGCTTTGTTTCAATTTTACACTATTTATTCAACTAAATCAGTGCCAACTCACACTCCTTTAGAACAAACAAGTTTCCAATGACTCAAAGTTTTTTACGCACACACTTGTGTAACTTGTCGCTTCCGAAAATTTCCTTAACCTACATTCCTGCTTTCCTATTAGCATACTAGAATGATTCGAAATATGCCCTGTAGCCATTTTGGAAATAATTTTATAATGCCACCCTCATAAAAACCCTTAACACTATTGGTAAAAAACTGAAAGAGTCGTTCTTCACATGTTTCTTGTGCCGCGAATTTCATTCCAACCAAGCTCCCGGTCCTTCACCACCTGGTCTTTCTCTTCCTCTGCTTCCCCCGCGGGTACTGTGCCGAATTTTTTCAAATGTCTGAAGTGTTTTCGTCCATTCGGATGACATGACCAAGCCAGCTTAGCCGCTGTCTTTTATTTCGCTGAACTAAAAGGTGCTTTCCAAAGTAAACAGGACTTTTTGAATCTAGCACCCGCTGGTAGTGCGTTGGAATCTGCAATCTTTATCGATTGTCCAGTAAGAATTTCATGACATTTCATTGATTTGAAGTGAAGTTATTGTGTTTTAAGTGTCAGTATGTTTGTGTTATCGGTGCGAAAATGAGCTTCGAACAAAGAGCCAACATTCAATTTTGTTTTAAAATTAGTAAAACAAGTTTATGGCGATGGTTGCCTATCCCGTAGCAGAGTGCACGAGTGGTTTCAACGTTTTCAAAATGGTCGTGAGGACATAAATGATGATCAACATGTGGGCCAATCAAAATCCGTGATCACCGGAAATTCCATCGAAACTGTGCCTGAATTCATCAAAAATCAGCCGAAATCATCATTGAAATTCATGGAAATGGAATTGAACATCTCCACAACATCAATTTATCGAATTTCGACAGAACATTTGGGCTTACGAAAGGTGTGCACGGTTTGTTCCGCACAAATTGACTGACGACCAAAAATTGTTCAGAATCCAACATTCGAAGGACGCTTGTGACCGATTATTTGACCAAAAATCACATTTTAACCATTAACCACTCCCCGTATTCACCTGATATGGCACTGTGCGACTTCTTCCTTTTCGGAAAAATGCATTTGCCCATGAAAGGAAAGCGTTATGCAGACGTAGGCCATTCAAAAGGCTTGCACCGGAATACTGGCGGCCAGACCGGCCAACGAGCTGAAACACTCGTTCGACATGCTCTTGGACCGTGCAAGAAGCTATATTGAAGCAGAAGGAGACTATTTTGAATAAAATAAATTGATTTTGCCAAAAAAACCATTTGTTCTGTGTTTTTTTTTAAGTCCTGTTTACTTTGGAACGCAGCTTGTATGTCAACGTCGTCGTGTATCTCATACAGCTCATCGTTCCATCGAATGCGGTATTCACCGTGGCCAATGTCAAAATGACCACAAATCTTCCGCAGAACTCTCTCGAAAACTCGTAGCGTCAACTCATCAGATAAAAGATCTCGTCTCATCGTACATGCCTCTGCACCACATAGCAGTACGGGAGTAATAATTGACTTATAGAGTTTGGTTATTGGTCGTCGAGAGAGGACTTTACTTCTCAATTGCCTACTCAGTCCAAAGTAGCACTTGTTGGCAATAGTTGTTGTTGGTGTTAATACTGGTTCCAAGATAGACGAAATAATCTACGACTTCGAAGTTATGACTGACAACAGAGATGTGGGAGTCAAGTCGGGAGTGCGACGATTCTTTGTGTGATGACATGAGATTTTTCGTCTTGCTTTCGTTCACTACCAGACCCAGAACTAACGGCGCGGCCACCAGCAACTGTACACTCTTATAGAAAATTGTACCTTCTCTTTTAGTTCTGCAGCTCGAATTATTTTCTCCAGCTATAAATTGAAGCTTAGGATGGAGGCAAAAATGTAGAAGCTCAAGCAAGTGGGGAAAGTTTTCTGACCGCCATTCACTTGTGGGTGGCCAGAAACGATTCCTTTATATATGATTCAAGCAGCTTACGACGGTCTTAGAGCAAGTATCCCTCCCAGGGTTGTGTGCTGGGTATGGGACTAGCCACGTAAAAAACCTTACCAATGAAAAGGAAACAAACCATCCTTTCAGAAACAGGCAATATAGCCGATTCATTATTAAACCCTAGCAACATTTTTTATCTTCGATATGGTGACTTGCTTGAAAGAGAGGATTTTATTGGACTTTCATCGAAATCGTCTGAACTTGAGCCGTCGGTAGAGTTATCAATTTTAAAAATTTAATTTCATTTCCAGGACTTCTAACCGGCAACGAGCTGTCACAAAAGCAGCATTCTTTGAATTCGCTATTCGGTAAATGCTTTTTGCGGTTACAACAATAACAATGATTTGATTTCCTTCAGTCCAGTAAACGAATTCTCGTTGATCCATAGGAACTTTTGACTGAAATGGGTGAAAGTAAGATACTTCAGAGCTTTTTGAAGTAGAGCCTCAGGACTGAACTGGCCTTACTTACTTTTACCATTTCATATTTTTCAATCTGTTTCTCTTTGAAACTGATGAATTCAGATTAGTATATTGAGATTTTGAAAAATAAAGTTTTCTCAGATCTTGTGTAGTTAATCCATAGTAGAAGCCCAGAAAGTGTTCAATGTGACAACAGCTGTTTTTAGCAACGGAAGTGGGTGTACTTTATTATGAGAAAGTGCAAGTAAAGCAAATGTGCTTTTCCTGAAACCGGCATGAACAAAGTAAACAGCTCGCAGCGCCATTTTCCAGGAATCGGCAACAATACAAATTACAACAACTCATATTTCACAACACAAAGATAGGTCTTATATGATGGCACACACCTGCAGGTGTGTGTGTGTGCAAATAAATAAGCGCTCAACTATTATCATTGGTTCAACGCAGCCAGCAGCAGGATAACAGCAAGGATAATGCGAGTGTTTACAACAGGCCGGCAAGGACGACAAACGGTAATGTTTGTTTTACCGGCGAACGCCATTAGCACAGCTGCTCTCTGCTTCGTTGAATCGAACGCACACACTTCACACACAATTTCTCTTAAAGGGGGGAGGCGGCAGCAAACTATAACTTTCACCGACAGGGCTAAGCAGAAGATTTGCAAAAGCAGGCTGCATTATGAGAGCTACAGTGGAATAATACAAATTTGCACACGTAAGTTTGTCTGTGTGTGCGCAAAGATGCGAATATGAATAAGGGGCTTAACTTGTTTACGACAACAACAACACTGACATTCAACCACAGGCACAAACGTGAGGAAACTTGCAAAAATTCACACAAAATTTTTGTTGTTAGCTACGAGAAATAAGAGAAAAAATTAATCACTATTTGTAACGGAAAAAATTCTGTGGTTCCCCGCAAGTAAAGTATGTTGCGGTGGTTAAATGAAAACTTACGCATAAAAAATGGCACGTTTTGGCAAGCCTTTTAACATGCCACACTCGCTCATCGCTCACTCTCGCTATCAATCGCCCCGCACATCTCCCCAGGCTGACATTATGCGCTTGTTGCTATTTTAGGTGCTGCTGTCACCGCGTTCCCGATTAAGTAAACAAAATTTGAATAAGGTGTGCGCTGTAATAAGCCATTGCCGTGCAAGAGTCCCGACAAATGGGTGAGTGACTAAGCCTAATAGTATTGGAGAGACGCAAATTATGTTTACTTTGTCTAAAATATTTGCGTGACGAAGAAGACAACGGCAGATATCGTTATAAAAATTACCTAGAAAATAATGTTCTAATATCACTTTAAATATCCTCCTTTAGATGCAACACTAAAGGATAGAGCCAAAGGGAGTTTACTCTCTAGTGTTATGAGTAATGTGGTTTACAGAGTGACTAGAGAAAGTTCGATCTTATCAACGATATTATTAGTAAACCATCGGTTAAGAAGAAATACTTAGGAGGCTGCAACTAAATGAAGAGGCATCGATTAATATTTTGGGGAATGAATCGAACATAGACGCGCGTAGGCCTCGAGGTCCTAGAAATGACTCAGACCACTATCTTGTTGCAGCCAAGATACGCACCCGCCTCTGTGCAGCAAAAAACGCACGTCAACAAACACAAGGAAGGTTCGACGTCCAGAAGTTGCAATCACAATAGACAGCCGAACGATTTTCTACTCGACTTGCACTCCTGCTCTCTGAGAGCACTCATCAACAACTCGGTATAAGGGAACTGTGGGCCGGCACTTCAAGCTGTTTACGTATAGCTGCAAACAAAATCATTGGTTTTCGGAAAAGGCAAACATGCTGTTCGTACGATGGGGACCTGCGACCAGTGATATAACAAAATAGAGCTACTAAATCTATTGTTGAACCTACCCTTACAGAAAAACTCTTGACACTTTCAGGCAAATTAGAAAAAAATTAATTTGGTCCACAGCTGATCTCTAAGATGAGGATCACACTTGGACTATTATCAATAAGTCCTAGGAAACTCCTGAATTGGAATTCAACCCATATCAAATGAGCTTTTATTTATTTACCTAATAACCCACTCGGATGCCTAAATAAGATGAGGGTGTTTCAGCTTGATCATCCATGGGCAGTACAGTCAATGGTACTGACCATTTCAAACCGTTACCACTGGGAAAATATAAGGATTGCTGAGCTCTAAGTTCACTATTCCTTTTTCGAATGATCTTTCAGAAGAAATGGCAGAGCTCAATAATTAGTGTGACGAGAATGTTATCGTTAGTTCGATTTCGATTTCGAGTTCGAAGAAGGGAATCGGTTAGGATTTTGTATAGTATTATTTGGTGAACTAAACTACTATTTTAGGCAAACCTAAATCGCAAAAACAATTTAGAAGTAGGTGATACAAAAATTAAACACTTTTTTTGAGTTGCGGTTAGAGCTGATTCTATGTGCTCTTCGTGAATTGAAAAAGCGAAGACTTTAATAATGAACCTCAATATCCATCAGACATATACCTTCTTCAACTTGGAACCTCCTAGTATAAACACTTTATTAGGATTTTGCCGTAGATTTGGTTAGGTCGTGGGGTTGATCCAAAAGCGATTTATCTCGTTTGTACAGAAATTCGTTTTTTGGGTTAATCATACCTCGCTACCCATAAAATATTGCAAACAAACTAGAAGGATGAACATAGTCTAAAGCTCAGTGAAAATGTTGTGAAGACGATGACTATTTTCGTTTGGTTTTACCAACTTGCCTCGGTAACTTGCAATTAATATTGGGTAGTCGAAAAAGTCTTTTCGTATTTCTAATCAAACTTTAACATATTTTTTTATTTATTTATAATTATAACTTTAATGAACCAAATATAACCAATTTTTGCCATTTTTCCGCTAGAGATATAATTCCATCAGTGTAAAGCTTTTCTGGTATCTCGGCGAAAAGCTGCGACAAGTTATTTTCACAGGCTTCACTAGAAGCCAACTTTACTGCATAGACCGAAATAAATGGTAGTGCCATGGTGCAAGGTCAGGGCTATATGGTGGTTGCATCAAAATTTCCCAGTCAAGCTCTCCCAGTTTGGCGGAGTCATCAAAGATGTGTGTGGTCTAGCGTTGTCCTGATGGAAGATCAACCTTTCTGGTGATCAGCCGCTTTTTTTCGATTGCTTGCCTCAATATTATCAGTTGTTGACAGTAAAATGTAGAATCAATTCCTTTCCAATCCCAACAAACACTTAGCATAACCTTTCGAGGCGTCAATCCTGGCTTTGCGACCATTTGTTGAGCTTCACCACGCTTGGACCATGATTTTTTTTCTCCTGTTACCATTCGCTACAGAAATGGTTCGATTTTATTCCGTTTCAGCAAAGAATCGCAGATGTTAAATCAGTACGTTAAATTTTTCACAGACAATTCATAATGTAACCCAACATCGAGCTTCTTTTTGTAACCAGCCTTTTTTAAATGGTTCAAAACCGTTTAATGATGAATGCTAAGTTCCTTAGCAAAGTCATGGTTGCTTATGTGATGGTGCTGGTCAATCTTTTCCATAATTTCATCGACTTTTTCAACGACAGGTCGACCAGAGCGAGGTGCATCTTTCACATCGAAATTTCCGGAACGGAAGCGAGCGAACTATTATTGTGCTACACGAACTGATACGGCATCGTCTCCGTAAACTTCATAAATTTCATTGGTGGCTTGCGTGGCATTCTTCCCTTTTTTATACAAAAGTTTCAAAATATAGCGAATTTCTTAATTATTTTCACGCATCACCATCTCATCTTTCCAACACTATATGGTATGACACAATGTGAAAAATACGAAAGGACTTTTTCGACTACCCAATATTATATATTATAACGGGAGGTCTTGACTTCGCCAAGCAATGTCTGTCTAACTGAGTTCAATTGTTCGAAAATAAAACTGATCGGTTCAATATCATGAATAATGTCTTAAATTTCGTCTCAGAACAAAAAATATTCATCCACTCATATTTGAGAGTTGCTCTTCCCACTCAAATTTCTCTTTACGGAGTCGAGTAATTTTTTCGTCAAAACCGTAAATTCATTAAAATATGAATTAGAACGCAAAAAAGGTACATTTGCGTGAAAACATAAATTTTGCTCCATTAACCGAGCAACACAAATAAAAGGCGTAAAAACCCGCGAGCAATTATAAGCGGCACACACCTGTCTGCGAGGCCTTTTAACGCCACTGACGCATCGGAGTACTTAATTTTAATGCTCGCATAAGTCTGTAAATACGCATCCATTTGTATGAGTGTGCGCGTGTGTGTGAGCGCATTAAATTTGTGTCAGTGTATTGTTTAATTGCCGGCCAACAAGTGACAAAATGTATTAAATACAAGGGAAAATATTACTTTGACGCAAGCACGTGAGAGTGATAAAATTCAGCCACGCACACACACATGTATGCATAACTACATTGCAATTATATTTAAGCAACACACATATTTGCCTGTAGCACGCAGACCCTGCCAGGACATGCTGCAAATGGCTGCCGGACGTGGCGTATGAGTAATTTCAATTAAAATTAACTTCATAAACGAATTATATGCATAAATACCTATTCATATATATTGTACATATACAAACATACGCTTATTTATATATACATATGTCACTGCATTCCAACACATAAAGGAGCGCTTTCAGACAAATTTCCAGCTTGCGGATTCAGTCAACCGTCTGGTATTCGAGCTGGCAGTGTATTTTTCCCAAGAACTCTTTGTATTTACATTGACATAACTGCCAGTGGTTGTGGTCGCCGGACTTGTTTGTGCGCAAATGCGAGTTAATTATTCTAATGATTTACGTTGAATTTACCAATTCTTTTAAGTGCTAAAGTGGCAGTCAACATATTTGTGCGGGGTAAATGTGAAGGGCAGAAGTGAAAGATTGGAGTCTTTTTTTAAGGAGTTTCTCTCCACAAAACTCATTTTATTCTAAGAATTATGGAATTTCGTAGTCAGCTGTGGAATTAAGTGGAATGTTTCATACAAATTCTTTATAATTCGTCACAATGATGAACTGTTTCGGAATTCAAGCGTCACTGTTGGTAATTTACTCTTATTTGACCGGCAATTATTTGAGTATTAAGAAAGGTATTTGGAAAGTAAATATAAACATTTTTTCTTCTTCGAAAAATTAAAGAAGGAAAAGTACAAAAACTAAAAAATTAACAAGAAAAAATAGTCACTTCAGCTACATCGAAACTATAATAATGCATTTCTTATAGCAACTATATGTATAATTAATACTTAAATATGAAAACGGCCAACGATTCCTTTCCAATGGAATGCGTTTTACTAGTTCTTTCTAACCACCTTGACTGATATAAACAACATTAAAATCGTCGAAATAAGGTAAACAAGTTAAGGGGTATTCTGGTCTAGAAGCATGAATTTCAGGTAATTTTTAAAGTGTTGTAAAAAAAAGGCAATTAATATTTTTACTATCCATTTTTTTATTAGTTTTTTGTTAATTTTAGAAGAGTACAGAAAAAAATTAAAAACTAAAAAAAGTAAAAAAAAAAAAAAGTGGGGGAACCAAAAAAAAACGTGACCATACCCATGATTTATTAGTTATCTGAAACCAACAAAAACAAAAGATTATTATCTAGAATAATGTCGCAATGACCGGAACTACGGAAAAGTGGGAAAAAATTTTTTCACAAAATGGCGACTGTCTGAAAAAAAAAGTTTTTTTGGATCACTTTTTCTGACTATTTCGAATTTTTTTAAAAATAATAAAAATAAAAATTTGGGGATGGGGCTAGTTCCAACCATAGACAAGCCTATAAAGAAGACTCTATAAAAATTTCAAGTAAATCGGTCCAGTAGAACCTGAAAAATCGTGGATATCGTTCCGAAAAAGTCAGTTTTGAGAAAAACGCGTTTAAAGTTTAGGAGACAATTCTAGTGAACACGGACGCCACGTCACAAAATCGACTGTATCTCCGAAAATAAGTCGAATTTTGAAAAATCCTTCCAAGGTCATATTTTTAAAAGTCTAAACTTTCCAGATATGCAAAAAAAAATTCGATTTTTTCAAAATCCTATACAAGAATACCCCCTTAAAGAAAAAAGATCTTTTATGAATTTTTTTTTTTTTTTTGGTTTGGTATAATATATGGAGATTATTGCGTTGCTATATACAATAAAACAAGCTAAATTTTGTGAAGATAGTTTAGTTTTAAATAAGAATGTTTTCAACACAAGGGCTTGATTTTTATCGGTCAGTTTGTACAACAGCTAATAGTGGTTCGGCAGATAGCTACTGAGAACAGCTACGCTCAAAAAACTTTTTATATAAAATTTATGCAAATATCTCAAAATTAGCGGTATTTTCAACTTCAACTAAGAAATAGTTAAATATATATTGTCATTCCTGATACTTTCGCTATATTTTTTGATAGAATTAATGAAACAATTTTTCAATAGTGGTTTTCAAAGTTTTTCATGAAATATTCTGCATATTATCTCACAAAAGTTTCTCTAATAATAACAAGGTATAAATATATAACCTTGAATAGTTCACCATTTTGATCAATATAAGTATGATTTGAAAGGTTTGACATTTTGGAATTCACAGATAAAATAAGTGATTTTTATTAAATAAAATTAATTAAATACAAAGCGTAAGTAATTTTGGTAATATCAAGCTCCAAAATGGGGTTAGAATGTATGCAGTCGTGGCCGAGCGGTTAAGGCGTCTGACTAGAAATCAGATTCCCTCTGGGAGCGTAGGTTCGAATCCTACCGACTGCGAAAAGTCCTACAACTTTTTAATAATTTGAAAGAAATAAATTTGAGAATTTAAAAATTGTAAAAATTGAAACACGGTAAAATTTGTAAAATTAAGTCGCTAGACAGACGATTTTAAATAAAAAGACAATGTGTTATTTATTAGATGTGATTGAAGAAAGCACCAATAAATTTATGAAATCGTCATTTTGTACATATGTCATTTCGAATTTAGATCATTTACAAGCGATTACTCAACGAATTCGGTATAAAGCTATTTTGTCGCTTTTTGGCTTCATAGTATTGCAGTTAAATAAGACCCAAATGAAGCACAATTAACTAATAGCTGGTTATATGCAATTCTGTTCTCATATTTATAACAAAAATTTAATTTGTTTGCTATTTTGATAAACTTTGATTCATGGACTTTCTCTTCGCTCCGCATAACAGAATGACTTTTAAAATATCGCATAGATTTATACTGACCTTTTACATATATTCTGTATATGCTATTGAGCTTGATATGTTTTAATTCATTTTTATACTCTTGCAACCTGTTGATATAGAGTATTATAGTTTTGTTCACCTAACGGTTGTACGCAAACCAAGCGAGATAGATATAGGTTTATATACATATATTTAAATCATCAGCATGACAAGAAAAGTAGAAATCCGATTGACTGTCTTTCTGTCCGTGTGAAAATTTGATCAGTTTTGGTGACTTTGTGATTTTTCTTACATTTTTATGACACACTGTGAAAATGAACGAAATCAGACAACAACCACGCCTACTTCCCATACAGCACAATTTTATATTCGACTTGACTCAGTTTTCAATACACAAATCAAGAAGCAATTAATATAACGGGATAAAACTTTGCACGAATAATGTCTTTGGTGTGAGCCACACTATGACCAAAAATTGTTTAAATCCAACAAAAACAGGTCAAGCGCCATCGTACCGAATATTTAGACTCTGTTACCTATAGTTGACCTTTGATCGAAAATGTCGGTCAAAGTGTGATATACATATATGTTAACTGAAATTAAAGGATAATTCATCTCTTATAATGGTGTGTCAAAAACAAATTTCTGTGGGTATTTCCTGCATTATGTTAAAAAGGGGTGGGAAAGTTAAAAATTGTTCAAAAAATGTTCTGCGCTCGAAACTATATCTATGTATATTAAGGGAGCGCAATCTGTCTTCCCTAATCACATTCCGCAAATAAGCAGCGAAGAGTCCAAATGATGTTTCACTGAGAGCAGTTGATACCTGTAGAGCTGGAGGGATCTGCAGATATCGATGCACGGTTGGGTAGAACTTTTTGTCACGAATATTTATTTCAATGAATGTTTTTGGCTCTTTCTCATCTAGTATCTTCATGCAAAGTTTTATATCGTTAATTGCTTATTGACTTGTGTACTGAAAAGTTAAAGAATCAAATGGAATTTAAAATTGTGGTATATGAGTTGTAGGCGTGGTTGAGGTCCGATTTCGGTCATTTTCGCCCTGTGACATAAGAATGTAAAAAGAGTTCTACGGACTAAATCTAGTCGAAATCGGTTAGGCGGGTCTCGAGATACGGGATTTAACCTAAATGTGGGTACCAGGCTCTCCGTCTAATTTCTGCCCCGGCTCCCATAAAGCCTTCTCATGTTATCTTGGGTGTAAAATTTAATGTATCTGGTATGTTTAGTTATTGAGTTATCGCACTTAAGTTATAAGTTTTTAACAGTGCCGTTATATTGGAAGTGAACAAGTTAATCTTCAGATGCTATCCAGTTGTATAGTGTCGTTAGGGTGCTAAAGGGATTTATCGTGAGCGAATTTGTTTATTGTAGCTTGGGTGGTTTAAAAGATATGTACATTGTACTCTGTCGCATTATGTTGCAAGAGTATAAAAATTGTTGGTTAAGTTCTCGATTTAATTTAATGAGTTTAAGAATGCTGAAATAATTTTTTCTATGCCATAAACTTTATGACAGAAAAGTAAACACAATTGAAGGCAAATGCCTTATCCTCATTCTAACTTCAGCTTATTGAATATTATTGAACCCTTAAAACCACACTTTTCCTACGCTTCTGTAAAGTAATAGTAAGCATTGAAACGTACATATATAAGACATGGGGCCTATGCAAAATGTCCGACCAATGTGAGATATCGCAAGGAAGATTAGGTGAGAAAATGTTCTTTAGTAGCTTGGTGTATTAGCCCAAAAACTGGAAGAACTCGGTTAATATCCTCAATAATCCTCATCCTCAGTAAATCATAACTATTGTGTTATGAATATTAAGCCATTTCAGTCAAAAAAAATAACTTAGTTCATTAAATTTTTGTGCGCGCAAATATATCAATTTAAATATAAATATTATCATATTTGTTTGTTATCTGCTTTCATAAATCAAGTTAACTAAATCGAAAGATCTCACAAATAGAAAAAGCACTTTAAATGTTCCAAATGCAAATAAATTGATTTGAGTATGAAATTGGCGGAAAGAAATTTCAACGGGCAGTCGTGGCCGAGCGGTTAAGGCGTCTGACTAGAAATCAGATTCCCTCTGGGAGCGTAGGTTCGAATCCTACCGACTGCGAAGGACAAACAAGTTTTTTGTGTTTATATGTGTCTGTATGTGGTAGATAACAGGAATTATGTAAATAATTTGGTTTGAAACACTAAATTTTGAAAGTAAATTTGAATTTAAGAGTTGTTGTAGAGTGGTGTTGTTGTTGTAATAAGACAGGTTATTCCCGGATTTCTTCTCTACTCTTATAATATTTTAGTACATAGTTTAGTTTTACATCCGGGTAGCATATTTTTAGTAATTTGCCTCGAAAATATAATTTTTTTTTTATTTTTTTATCATTTATTTTTTTGGAACAAAATTTTCAAAATATCAATTATTTCAAATTACATAATTGTTCCGCATGAGTGAACGATTTTTTATCCTTTCATATATTAAATTGTAAAAACTGCTCTAAAATACATCGAAAATACTTAAGTACAATAACCATAAATATAAACATTATTAAGTAATTTGATTGTAATTCCCAAAACGACGTGGAACGGGAATTTCAATAACGTTCTCATCAGTGCCAACTTCAGTAGGCAAATTTCAAATTTTTTATCGCGTTAAGCAGTCGTCAAACATTCAACTCACTTCCTCCTTCCTTCCTCACGAGTATTCCTCAGTTATTTATTTATTTACACACACTCTTTCTGTAAGCGGCTAACTCGAGTGATGCTGTGTTAGTGCAGGCCCTCGGGTAGGAAGGTGTGTGTAACGAGAGTCCTTTGAGCCTGTGGCTGTGACGGCATGAAATAACAGTAGCGTCTGCCAGTCTGCCGATGATTTTGTCTGCCAACATGTCTACTTGAAATGGCGGTAAATACGAGAGTAAAAAACTGAACTTCTTAGCAAAAAAGTTAAGAAAACGAGCATCAGTAAACGTTAAACCGACACGAATGCATGGTATGTGTGTCTGCGCAAAGAAACTGATAAAAATTGCTAAATGAAAAGCTCCAGACACGCGCCTTTGAGACTTTCTTGAATACTACTTGTGTATATGTGTTGTTATTGTGCCTCACATTTCATTGACATATACATATACATATGTACATTTATGTAGTAAATATAAATGTTAAGCATGTGTGTGTCAAATATTTTCTATTATCAAACTTTTACTAACAATTTTAACGCTTCCCTGCACATGGGCCGGAGGGCAGAGCTTATAATAAAATCATTTAGCTGAGTATAGTATAGGCTCAGCGGCAGACAATTCGGAAATTTTTTGAAAACAGCGTAGCAATTCTAGCGCCTCTTTAAGGACGGGCCATCAAGTATTGGTTGAGTGAATTAAAGTACATACTATTGATTCTTAATAGCATTACAATAACAATGAATTATACAAAGTATATCCAAAATAATTTAAGGAGTATACAGTTTGCAGGCCGAAAAAAGCGAATTTTCCAGAAATTTTTCTGAGAAAACTTTTAAATTTATTAATCTAAAAATTTCTACACATAATATGGTGTCTGCTAACTGTATTTTAGGGCTTAGTAAAAAATATTTGTTTGGAAAGGAAGTACAGCTGATCTCCGGGAGCTCCTTAAAAAACGACTATATCCTCTGAAATTTTTGACCAAAATATTGTTTATAACAAAAAACTACTTATCAGTGAAAAATTCTTCCATTAGTAACTAAAAAATATATTTAAGAAGCTCGCGTTAAAATTTGAGACTAATCGGCTTAGCCGTTTTTGAGTAATGTTCGTCACCGACTTCGAGAAGACCATTTTGAGAAAAACACGTTTAAAGTTTGGAATGCATTCATACATTTTCTGAAATTTTCTATGTGCATTATAAAATATATCGTCACCTGAAATGCAAAATAACGTATCATCAAAAAATTCGAAATTGAGTGAAAAGTTTTAAATTATATGTTAATTTTCAGATTCTGCGGTCAGATATAAACCAGTTTTAACCAATATTAAAATTTTGTTTCACTCATGTTCCAGTTTATTTCGTGTTTCATTCATGCCACTGTAAATTTCCGAAAATGTTGTTACGTTATTTTGCATTTCTGGTGACGATATGTACATTGAGAAAACAAAATTAAATTATTTTGATAAAAATTCTAACTGTATATAACCCCTTAAAAGTCAACTTGCAGGGAATACATGAACTTCTGAAGCACATACAATATTTGGGTAACATTGTATGCCTTTGCATCAAAGGATATTATATGTAGTCTGGATGGTTATTTAGAAACCTTTTTCCAATAGCTCAGAATATTATTAGATTTGTATTCGTTTGTTTACGTTATTTAAACATTCATTTGTAAACTAATTTCATCGTTGTTTCAGTAGATAAATCCTTTTGTTTCTACGCTATAAGAGATTATAAATCACAGAGTAATCTGAAATTTACAATCTACGGTCCATAATATAAAATCTTAAATATGTAAACTATGAGCTATAATCTGTAAACTTTGAATAACACCGCTCTAGAATATTTTGCTGCAAAATGTTTTTTTGTAAATTTTGATGCTTTCAAGTGTTCAGATTATAACCTTATTCATATTTCCATTATTCAAAATATTGATGTGCCCTTGTTTTTGAGATCATTGCATATAAGATATGCATGTGAAACAAAATATTTGCCAAATATTCTGTGGCAGGTTTTAAGATTTTATTAAAAGTCAAACGTGAAGATATCTAGAAACAACTTAATAAAATTCTCGATTTCGTTTCAAAACAATTTGCAAAGCGTTGGAGATGAAAGGGTGTTGGTTTAACAACAGTAAAAAAATTTCCCGACATAGTATGGAAAAGAGGTGATATATTTGATGGCTGGGTTTTTCAATACCTTAATATGACTTTTACTATATGATCAATAAAAATATTCAAAAGATTTTTGTTATTCAGAAATAAATTTGTTTGATGCTTTAATTTTGGAGAATTTTCACCTCTTTTCAAATATTTTCTAAATTACTATTTGGTTTGTAAAATGCTATTCTCGATAGGTTAAGTTAGAATACATTAATCTGGTAGGCCAATGAGCCGTGCGTAGACCATTTTTGCATGGTTTTGAATCACCATGTTTCTGTCGTCAGACAACTGGTTTTCAATGTTGATCTAATTGCTATAATTTTCGATAACACATTCACCATTCTTAATATCAAAATTCATTGTTTTCGATAACACATTCATAATTAAATCAAGATAATTGTTTTACTGATCTTCAGAGGATTCTCTTAACAAAGTAATTATCAGTTCTTAAAACTTTTTTTCTGTCTGTCTTTGATCGAGGTCTGTTTACTATTAGTTACTCACAATTGAAATAATGACATAATTCGTGGTCCTACTTCCAAATGCATTCACAGTCCTTTTACTTTCTTCTCTGCAAAGATTGTCAATTCTATTTCAAGCGTTTTTCATCATCAATTAGTAAATCCTTCCAAAGAACTTACACACTCTGTTTCCTAAGCCCTTCATATATGGTATATTTATTGCTATGAGACATGGGAAATTGCTGGGTATCCTGATCTCGTAACTATCTCTTACATTTTAGCCTTGTTTTATTATTATTTATTCAGTAAGGAATACAGAAATGAAATAAATGTCCATAAGTTCATCGTTTACATCTCTTTATCGCAATTGACCTACAGGAGTGTAAACTAAAGAGGGTCGTATTACCTGAGCAACTATTTTGGGCTGCTCCGGAACTGTTATCAAGATTTTGAAAATATCTGACAGAACCAGTGGACATCTCATTTAAAGCACATATCTTAAAATAATAACGAAAATAATTTTACTACAACGTGGTCATTTGCAGAGATAAGGCAAAATAATACTTTTAGTTTTAATATCAACCAATTAAAATCAGTTTTTTCTTTTTTTTTCCTTCGATATGGGAAAGGATAAGCACTGCGATCCGAAAACTCGAGAACATATTAAAAATATAAGATCCGAAGCACGACAAAAGGGCCTATGTTGTCAATAAAGAACGTGCAACAAAGGCTTAAGTTTGCTGAAGGACATGTTCTTTGGCCTAAAAAACATTCATTATGTAAAAAGACCGAATAATGCAGCCTATAAACCCTAAGTATACGACAAAGACCGTTAAACATGTTGGCGGAAACATTATGGTTTGGGGATCGTTTTCATACAATTGTCTGGGCTCACTGCATATGATACAGGGGACTATGAAGGCAACCGATTATGTGGCAATACTACAAGAATTTATGCTATAAAACGCTGAAGACAATATGCCGCTTAGGTGGATATTTATGCAGTACAACGACCCTAAAAACACGGCTAAGTATACAAAAGATTGGTTTAGGGTCAATAATGGAGTGGCCACCGCAATCCCCGGATCTAAAATCCATTGAAAATTTGTGGAACACAGTGAAAGCAGCGTTAAGAGAAAAGTGCCCAAGTAATAATGAAGAGCTTTTTCAACTTATTAAAAATTCATAGACTGTCTACGGACAGTTGACGCAATGCCGAAGCGGTGTCGATAATCACTAAAGCCTCTTAGGGTTGCATCAAGCATAGTGATAGAACGCCTTGATCTCTTAGTGGATCTAACATCCTGTTTTAACCTGCAATACTGTGAAGACCTGTTACTGTAACCTGTTAACTGTGAAGAAGTTGAACTTACCAGAGCACACGACACCCTACAATTAGACTCCAAAAAAGAGAGAATGTATATGCCTCTTGCTACTTATAGTGAACGAACATGTTATAGATACAGTTGAGTTTAGGTGGAGTCAATCCCTAACTTGCTCAAACATGACATGAATAGAATCCGGCCCGCTCAAACCGACTGTTACGATTAAAAATAATGAAACAAAAACTCTAGACGCAATACAGGTCATTATCTAGTTCGAATACATACCAATAGACTAGTAATGACTAGAAGCTTTCAGGAGGTAGAAGAGGAGGAGTCTATAAAACATCTTCTATGCGAATGTAAGGCTTTATATGTAAATATAGGAAAAGAATCGCTAATATCGGTTGAGCGTTTCTTCACGGTGTCTAGGAGGTTGCACAAATAAAACTTTTTGTATTGATAAACTTCATCAAGAGTACAGGGTGGTGCAGAGAGGATATAATAGTGAGTGGATTTAGTATCGGTCATCTACTTTAACTACCTACCTACCTTTAAGCCTTTAAACATATGTATGTACGTTGTCGACAAAAGTTGCAATAATATGCATATAAGTAGAACAACAACAGCGCAACAATCACGAGTGCTTCCCGCGTCTGCAGGGTAAAATTTTAGGCGCGCCAACGCAGTTTCATCAGCCATTCAGACTCATAATCACACAAATACGCTGGCTTGAAATGCAAAACAGCAACAGTAAATGAGTGGGTATCTGCTTTTAAGTCACATTTGAATGTGTGTGTAAAATCACACACGTAAAATTCTCATTCTTGCAAAAATGTGCGCCTAAAAGCACTCTATATTCGTCTCACATTCTTCATTTGTTTACATTTGTCTGCAAGTATTCCCTCGTTTCGGTGTTTTCTCACACTTTTATGCTTTTTCTAATAGTTTACTCTGTATGCTGACCTCCTTGTAGTGGCTAAACGGGCGTGTAGCATGCATACACTTCGCAACAAAGTCTTTTTTATATCAGTTTGTATGTAAACACCATTATTTATGGCGTGAGTGTGTGCCAATTTGCGCTTACTCATAAATAGGCTGGCAACTGACATCCAGCGTTTTTTGCTATTGACCGAGTTCAAGTGCCTGTGTGCGCTGCCAATCAGCTTAACCTGCCTTAGAGGCTTTCAGGAGTCAATCAAGTGTGTCCTTTGCCTACTTTTTGCATCTCTCCAAGCACGAGCGTATAAATAAATGTGTGTCGGCAACACACGGCTTACAGGCTTCGGCTATATTTCAACGCTTATCAACGGAAAAAGTACTGTGTAAAAAATTTGAGCGAATACAGTGGATACAAGATTTTAATTTGTGGAATTTTCACTAAGCACTAGAAACAACTATACTTCTTTTAAGCCAAGAAAAAAAGCTTTCCGAATTTGTAAAGGTAGTCAAGATTTTGCTCTTTTCAGTCTATTTTTGTAGCCAATAATATCGTTTCCCGGAGAAGACCGATCATTTGATATTTACAAAGGAACGAGTTTCTAAATTCTCCAATATTAAGGCGAATTTTTAAAAATAAACCCTACGAAATATGAGTAGTTACGACAATTAACCTTACTTCAGTCAGTAAATATCCAGTTACTCAATTAAACATTTTGAAATGCAATCATTGTCATAGTTAAAGCTTATGTTCTCAAAAGCTGTTGGCCGGTCGAAAGGAAATCGGAGTGCTTCACACCACGATAAGCGAAGAAAACTGTCAACATAACCTAGATTTTGACATGCTTTCATTTTTTCAGCTTCGGCTTATGTACTTTGCCACGATTTGTTTCAGGTTCATAAGCATAGATAGAAGAATCATTATCATTTCCCGTAGTCGGAAAGCATTTTTTCACAGACGTTAACGAGACGTTTTGCGAAAAAATTCAGAGATTTTGGAACCAATGTGAAAACACCTTTTTTTGGGGTCAAATGATCTTTCAAAATGGTTGGAGTGATCAGTAAAACTCCGATATTCCAACGATGCTAGTAAAATCTCTGACTGTTAATCGTCGATTCTCACGCACCAATTCTAGAAAAAACATATTTCGAAGAATGTGTTTCGCGCGAATTTAAATAAAAAATCTTACTATTTTTTGCCCAGAGTAGTACTTAAGCTCACTCAGCATAAAACACCTTTAAGCAAAAATGGTTGATTTTTTCACTTTCTAGTTAAAAACTACGATAAATCCAAAAATACGAAACAATTGATTTAACGTGATACAACTTTGCACTAATAATTCTTTAAAGTATACCACCTTATGACCAAATATAGCCCAAATCCAACTAAAACTGTTCCAGACCCCAATTACCTTAAATGTGGACTCCAGTATCTCTAGTTGATTTCGGACCGAAAATATCGGTAAATGTATAGAGCATACAAAAATTCAAAAAGAACTTTCCTATACCTATTATAAAGATTTTCAAACTTCCGACCGGCCAATATGTGACTTATTTCAATGAAAATAAGAGAGCGTGTTTTACTCATAACAGTGTATCTTTCTGCCTAAAATAGATGGAATTAAGCAAAAACTTGACCCAGCCCCCATATAACTATTATCAGGATTTCCGAACATGGGCCGAATTTGCACCATATGATTGGTAATTGTATGTTAAGTACCTTAATGAAAAACAGGGAACATTTCTTTAGTATGTGATATGTTAATAGTATGTGTTACTGCCAAAAATTGAAAAAAATCGGTTCAATACCTTCCCCTACATCGATTTTTGCCTGAAGGAATTTCTCGGACTTCGATTCTTACAAGTTGCAAGAGTATAAATGTTCGGTTACACCCGAACTTAGCCCTTCTTCCTCGATCCGCATTTACGAATTTTTCGGTTAGTCATCTTGAAGCCTTTATTTGACGGTATTACGAGCTTCACTGTAAAAAATACTTAAGTTACGTTTCGTAATTATAAGTAATGCGTATTATGTATATACATATAAGTACATTTAACTTAATTTTTTATACATTTTATACAATTCCAGGAGACATCTACAATCCTAAATTATTCAAAGTTATAGTTTTGGCAGCATTTTTCACAAGAATCGCTTATCCGCGATACTCAATAGGAGTTAAGGTGAGTGAAATTTTGTTATCATTACTTTGTTAGCGTTAATTAGCAGTAAATATATTACATATAAAGACTTATTTCTTATAATAATCGTAAACTTCGGGATATATTCATAAATCTCGACACATATTGTCTCCTGGAACCATTGATGTACTAATAATTATCTTAAACGACACAATGGACTTTTTTCTGAGTATTAGATAATTCAAATTTTTTCGAAAGATCGATTCAGAGAGAAATAATAAATTTCTCCCGTTTTCGAAGTTAGTTTTCAAAATCGAAATGTGTATTGTGTATGTGGCACTTAGCACTTGACTCTAAATTCGAACCGCTATTCTCATCAATTGAACCGTCTGAAGTAATCAATCGCCTAGAAGCGACTAGATTGTATTCCGTCAGGCAAGAGATTTTTTCTATTATGTTCTGTTTTAAATATTGTTATAATTTTGCCAATAGGCACGAGGTTTTAGTATCATTAGTCATCGAATAAAACGGTGAATTCTAACTTTGCTAAACAAGACACTCAATATAATACAAAGTTTAGAGATTTATTTTAACTATATCTTATAGTATAACTAGCCTTGGCACATTCCCTCTCCTGGAGAACAAATGATGTACGAATAAATATATGTGATTTAATTTTATAAATTTATTTTTTAGATGTGAATATGGCTTAGCCACTAACTACATACTATCCCATTTGCGTCTTTTCCAATAAGTATTCTTCTTAGGTGAGGGATGATTCTATATCTTAAAGGTCTTGGCAAAATTAAGAATTGCCAAAGAGATTTTCGAATTGATTGGATTATATGAAATGAAATAAATATACGCACACAAAAACACAGGTGAAATCAAGTATTCCACTCACTAAAACTGCGATCCCTTTCTCTTAGAGATAACTATATAAGCGTTCTTCTATTGCACCATTTTGTAAAAAGAAGTATCGAAATTAAACACGCCAGTAGTTCGTAACTCTGATTCAAAACTATTAAAATCGGCTCACATATTTTTCGAAACCCCATTTATATAGGGTTATTACCTTAATATGGTACCGAAAATTGATGAAATAGCTCCATAAGCCCTACTATTCGTTTATTTATGCATTTAAGAATGTTTTTCGTTAAATATTCCGATCTATCAATAAAAAATATACATAAGTACAGACAACAATACATACATATGTACATACATTAGTTAGCAATCGCTTGCATACTTATGTACATAGATATAATGGTTCTCCATGGTAAGCTCACACTTAAATATCAAATCTTGCACATGACTGTATAACATACTTGTGTATACAAATGCATGTAAATATGTCTCACTACGATGAACTATACCATATACCATATAATGCTGCTTTCAACATCAATTCACTTGCTGTACCCCTAGTAAGCAGATTACATCCAGCCACAAAGCAATTGCTGTCACCACGCGCACAAATACAAACGCATATACATATGTACATATATATATGTATAACTGTTATTTCCACGCAATGAAGTCATAAAAATATTGAATCCCTTGCGGCGGTGGTTGGGTCAATGTAATTTCTCAATCTGCAATCCACTGTTATTAATACTACACGTGCTACTCTTTTGCTACGCCAAACGACAGCAAAACAAAAAACTAGAAACCAGAAAAATCGAAAAATGAAGCAGAAAACAAACAGAAATATTAAATGAGGCACTAAAATCACTAAAATTGGCGACCGGCGCTGTATAGAATAGAGTGAGAGAAAGACACACAAATAAGTTATTATACTCTCGCAACAATGTTGCTAAGGAGAGTATTATAGTTTTGTTCACATAACGGTTGTTTGTAAGTCCTAAAACTAAAAGAGTCAGATATCGGGTTATATATACCAAAGTGATCAGGGTGACGAGTAGAGTCGAAATCCGGATGTCCGTCCGTCTGTCCGCCCGTCCGTGCAAGCTGTAACTTGAGTAAAAATTGAGATATCATGATGAAACTTGGTACACGTATTTCTTGGCTCAATAAGAAGGTTAAGTTCGAAGATGGGCAAAATCGGCTTACTGCCACGCCCACAAAATGGCGGAAACCGAAAACCTATAAAGTGTCATTTTTTTTTTTTTTTTTTTTTTTTTTTTTGCGGGTGAGGGGGTGGAAAATGCCTTCCGCATCATCGGTGCTATCGTCACAGCAGCGGTATGTGCCACTTGCAGGTCACTAAAAACCCCCCCTCTAAGGAACCGTCGCCCACCCTGGGACCGCGTTTGCATTACTTCAGGGTGGCGTTCCATTTTTCTCATTGAGAGATTTACATCTGCGCACCTGCGTCCAGGTCCCGCTTTTTGCTGCGAAGCAAAATTGCTGCGAAATTCTTGATGATCTCCCAGTTTGCTTCACTCTCCAACATGACGCTGACTAAATTGTCCGCGTTTATTGGGCCAACCAGGTTTTCTACGGCGGTGCGTTCTTGTTGCCAGCGCACACATTCAAAGAATGTGTGTTCAGCGTCGTCTTCTGTCGCGTCGTTATATAGGCATGACGGCTCTTCGACTTTTCCCATTCTGTGGAGGTACTTTTTGAAGTATCCGTGACCGGATAGTAACTGAGTTGTGTAAAAATCGACTTCTCCGAATTTACGGCTTGTCCATAAGTCTAGATTTTTTATTAGCCTGGCCGTCCATCTGCCGCGACTTTCATTCTCCCATCTTTGTTGCCATTTTGTTATTGTGTCTCTCCTTATTTGTTGAATTGCGCTCTTGTTATTGCCGGGTGATTTCTTTAGCTCCCACAGCTTTTTCCTTTCATATGCTAGAAGGTCAATTGGGGCATTACCGCTTATAACTAATATTGCATCGCCTGATACTGTCCGGTACGCTGATGCAACTCTGAGGGCTGCGGTGCGGTGCACTCTGGCCATTACCTTACGCCGATTTTCCTTTTTAAGAGCGTCTGCCCAGATCTCGGCTCCGTATAGTAAGACGCTTATTGTCGTCGACATTAGGAGCTTTCTCTTTTCTTGGCTGGGGCCCCCTATGTTGGCCATTAATCGACTCAGTTGAGAGGTGATCTTCGCTGCCTTTCCTGCGGCGTGCTGGATTTGAACCCAGAAGGTTAGTCTGGGGTCCAGTCTTACGCCTAGGTAGTTTACTGCTCTCTGCGTCCTAAGAATATCCGTAGTTGTGTGCATGCTTATCTCGAGAGGTATGTGCTTGTTTGTTAGCAGCAGTAGCTCTGTTTTCTCCGTAGCGAGCTGGAGGTTGTGTGTGTCAAGCCATGTTTGCGTCCGTATCATGACCTGATTCAGCTTTCTTCGCGCTTCTTCTGTGTCCCTTGCTGTGATTACTGCCGCAATGTCGTCCGCGTAGCCAATTAAATATGATTCGTCTGGCATTTCTAGTTTTAATATAGCGTCGTAGCTGATGTTCCATAAGTCTGGGCCTAGAATGGATCCTTGTGCTGCTCCTGACGTAACCGCTATCTGTCGTGACCCTTCTTTGGTTTCATACAGCAGTTTTCTGTTGCTAAGGTAGCTCCGCACCACAGCCCTGAGGTAGTCGGGTATCTTGAAGCTTTTTTCGAGAGCGTCAATCATGTCCACCCATCTAGCACTGTTGAAAGCGTTTCGGACATCTAGAGTCGCCAGTAACACTATTCTTTTATATTTATGCCATCTACGCTGCGCTGCTTCTACGCTTTCGACGACGCATTTTATGGCTCCTATTGTTGATCTACCGGGTCTGAAACCATATTGTCTAGGGGACAATCCTCCAGCTTCGTTAATGGCCGCTTCGAGTCTGGGTTTTATGAGGCTTTCGTATAGCTTTCCCGCTGTATCAAGCATGCATAGAGGACGGTAAGCTGATGGCGAATTGGGGTCTCCTTTTCCCTTACTGATTAACACTAGCCGTTGCTTCTTCCATGGTTCAGGGAATATTCCGGTTTCAAGGCAGGCGTTGTACATTTTCAGTAGTACTGCCGGGCGCTCTGCAGCGATTATTTTGAGGATTTCTGCTGGGATCCCGTCCGGACCGGGTGATTTGTTGGCCTTGAGCTTGCCAGTGGCTAACTGCAGCTCTTCAAGGGTGAACAGGGGGATTTGCGCAGATCTTAGTGTTTGTTCTGGATCACTAGCCCTGCTTTCGTGTGTGGGGAATAGCGCGTTCACGATGTGATCCATTTTGACAGCGGTTAAGTCAGGCGGCTTTGCTCGAGCGCCGAGTTTCTTCATAACTACTTTATATCCGAGTCCCCAGGGGTTTCTGTTTATATCCTCGCGTAGTTCCTCCCATTTTTTCTTTTTGCTGTCGTCGATGGCGTGCTTCAGCTCCTTTTTTGCTGCTTTGTATTGCTCGGCTTCTTCGGGTGCGGCTCCTCTGCGCCTGGATCTCGTGTAGGATCTGCGAAGGCGGAGGCATGTGCGTCTGAGTTGGGCGATATTTTCAGTCCACCAGTAGACTGCTGCCTTATGTTTGCTGTGGGAAGCCTTGGGCATTGATTTTTTACAGGCTCTTATTATATTAAACATTGTGTGCTCGACAATTTCTTTTGCATTATTTGGGGAGCTGCTAGATGGGTTTTGGTCGTCTATTGCAGAGATCAGTTTCGAAGTATTTAGCTTCGAAATGTTCCACTTCCGTGTTGCAGTCTTTTTCCTGTGCTGGTTAGCGTTTGTTCCAGTATCGATAGTGAAGGAAATGTACTGGTGATCGCTACCAGTGTAATCCTCCAGGACTTTCCATTTCTTTATTGAGCCTGCCAAGCGTTCTGATGATAGAGTGATGTCTGGTGTAGTTTCCTCGCATCCCGGTCTTCTAAACGTGGTTGCATTTCCCGTGTTGAGCACTATTAGACTTAGGCGCGCAGCCATTTCTAGGATGCGCTTTCCCCTCGAATCCGTATTTGGCATACCCCACTCTACGGCTTTGGCATTTAGGTCTCCGGCGATTATTAGTTGACCTTCTATAGACCTGGCTGTGTCCTCAATATTGTCGAGCTTTTCTTGGAATTCCTGTATGCTATCGCTTGGCGTCAAGTAGCAGCTAATTACTGTAAAAAGGTCGCATTTGGCCCAGACAAAACCATTGCCGTTCCCTTTGTCTACAGCGATGGCGTTACTCCCTGGTGGTAGCCATATAGCGGCGGTCGAGCTGCTATCTTCCAGCCAGGTACCTCTCTCTTTCTTTTGGTATTGCTCGCTTATGATGATTAACTCGTAGGCGTTCTCCATCACCATTTGCGAGAGTAGTGCGTCAGCAGCCTTGCATCTATGCATGTTGGCCTGTAAGATATTCATTTGTTTTGGTATTTCCTATATACCATACATTTCGCGGAACCCGGGATATGGTCAACTTTTTCGTGTTTAGCCTCCACGCAGAGGCAGCATGAGGGAGGCTTTGTGCACTCTTTCATTTTGTGACCTGGTTGGCCGCATTTTATGCAGACCCCTTCTCCTCTTCTATCGGGCCCTTTGCAGTCCCAGGTTAAATGGCCTGGTCCAAAGCAGCGAAAGCATCTTTTTGGGGTTTCTTTCAGACGGAGCCTGCAGTTAACCCAGCCGATTTTTATGCGTGCCTGTCGCATCAGTGTGTCAGCCTTATCCTCGTCGAGCGTTATATATGCCCTGACCTGCTCTCTTATGTTAGGTGCTGTTATGCTTATCGTCAAGTCTCCGATGGAGTCTTGTAGCACTTTTTTTACAGCCTCTGCTACTTCCTCCTTTGTTGAAAGGGAGTCGAGGTCTCTGATCTCTATTGTTGCTTTTGTCTTAAGGTCGGCCACAGTTGCGGATTCTCGGAGGGTCGTCTTGAGTGCCTCGCAGAAACTGGCTTTTGTGGATTGTCCCTTCTCCAGCTCTAGTAGTAGAGCCCCGGCTCTTGTTTTGCGGATCCCTTTGATTTTTACCTCCGCTTCTCTTAGGTTTACCTTGCTACGGATATTCTTGAGGACCTCGGCGTAGCTGTTTCCTTCTGCTGGCTTAATGATTACGGCCTCCGATTGTCGTTTGGGCCTGCTTTTTGCTCTCTGGTTTGAGACGGTATTCTTCCCTTGTTGTCCTCCCTCTTTCGGTTTTTTGTTTTCCGTTCCTTCGGTTGTGAGTGTCTTCCTTGCTTTTTTGGGCAAGACTTTCTGCCACTGGCCGTCCTTTTCGCTTCTTGGTCGCACTGTTTCTCGAGGCTCCACTGGGCTTGTCGCCCGCCGCTTCGAGGTTGTTGGCTCTGGGGTCATGATCCGTCTGCTTAGAAGTCCGCGTCTTTTCTCGTTTTCTGCGATGAGCCAGTTTCTGCGGTAACTCTTCATTACATCAAAGAGTTCGTCCAGCTGTGCCGCTCCGTTCTTGACATCCAAGCTGACGTTCTTTTGCTTTGCCATCGCCGTCTTCATGATTTGTACGATACTCTTACATTTTTCCAAAGATTCCTCTTCTGCTCGTCTCATTTGAGTGATGTACTCCTGTTTCGGTGAGTTTTGAGGTCCTTCTGTGGTGGCCACTGGGGTGCTCTTCCCTTCTGTTTGTTTTGCTGGTGGTTCCTGTGTGACAGGAGTTTCTTTTGCGGCTATTTTTTCTCCCGCTTTTTCGACTTGCTTGGGAGTGATGGTCAGTATAGGGGATCTAAGCATCCTACTACTTCTGCGGAACACGGTCCCGTATTCCTCGTCTTGAGCATCTTTGTTTTGTTGTTCTTTATGTGATTCCTTCTGTTGGTGTTTTTGTTGTTGTTGTGGTGTACTCATTTTAGATCTAATGGGTCTCCGCTTCAAGCCGCTATCTCCGCACGTTGTAACAGTTGCCCTTTATGAACCCCGTGGTTATCTATGCAAGCAGGGAGGCCACGCTAGGGTTGACACAAGTCCTTATGGGAGCTTGTGTTCAGAGCCAGGTTCAGGCACGAATCAGGAGCTCGTCTCAACTGAACCTGTACGGCCAAAAAAAAAAAAAAATTTTTTTGGCGACGTGCATTGAACGTACTTGAAGACCTGCCAGGGTTTTAACGAGACGGAGGCGAGAGCAGTATTAGCCTACCAGCCATTTCGGTAAGATGTCACTCTTACCTACTGAGGTGG
Organism: Bactrocera neohumeralis; assembly: GCF_024586455.1. Lineage (NCBI taxonomy): Eukaryota > Metazoa > Arthropoda > Insecta > Diptera > Tephritidae > Bactrocera > Bactrocera neohumeralis. The sequence continues at coordinate 51,717,446 of NC_065923.1, forward strand.
TAGAATACTGCCCTCACCAGCCCTTTGTCAGACTAATCCGTTATTTGTTTCCAGTATTCCATAATCAGAACCTTACTGGCCTCGATTCTGATGGGCGCTTGCCCAGGGTTTTTCGCCGTCGTCTGTGCACTTTTGGTGCTGCTTCCTGTATGGTTCCCTCGTCGCTTTGTTGCCTCCCTCTCGTGGGTAGGTTCTCCCTCGGTGCAACCCCGGTGGGGGTTATGGACGCTTATTTAAAGGCGGCATCTTCTCGCCTCTTCGCCGGAGGTTCATTGGGCATATTAGGCGTTTTGAGCCTATAAAGTGTCATAAAGTGTCCTAAGCCATAAATAAAGATATTAAATTGAAATTTGACACAAAGGATCCTGCAGCTCTTGGTCGGGGCTGCGTATTCAACCAAACTCTACATTCGCAGCTAACCAAAAATGGAAGAAATCGGATAATAACCACGCCCACCTCCCATACAAAGGTTATGTTGAAAATAGGCAAAAAACGTCCACTAAATTTTATCCGCCAGCTGTGGTAATGATAATGATTATACTAAAAATTATAAAGACTCATAAGAACTATTCCAAACAAAAAATATTTTAATTAATAAAAATAAAACAGCAACAAAAAATTTTAAAATCGTAAATTAAAGAATGAAATGAAAAAAAATAATAATTTAATTAATAGAAATACAATAGAAAAGAAAATCATAAATTAAAGAATGAAGAGAAAAAAGAATAAAAAATATAGTCTAAAAAGTAAAAGAAAGTGAATAGTTTTGAATTTGAAAAATAATTTAAGAACTTAAATAGACGCAGAAAAAAAAATATAAAAGAAGTTTAAAAATTAAATAAAAAAGAACTTTTCAAAAGATTTAAAATATTAAAGAATTCAGAGAAGTTTAGAAACAATAGATATAAAAAGGTTTAAAAATTAAAAAAAAAATAATAATTTTAAATTAAAACATTTTGAATATAATAAAATTGAGAATGGCAAGAAACTAAAACAAAATATTAAAATAAAATAAAAAATAGTCCAGAACTCTTTAAAAAAAATAAAGTATTTAAAAGATAAAGATTTCAAACACAAATATAAATAAAATAAACAATAATAATAATTTAAAATTTATAAATAAAAAAAGGTTGGAAGCATAAATAAAATAATAAAAAATAAAGATTGAAAATGTGAATCATCACAAAATTTTAAGAATGAAAAATTAAAAAGAAAATATTTGCTGAAATTGAAACTAAAAACAAAAATAATAAAAAAGTTAGAATTCTTCGCAGTCGGTAGGATTCGAACCTACGCTCCCAGAGGGAATCTGATTTCTAGTCAGACGCCTTAACCGCTCGGCCACGACTGCTACATATAATTTTATAAACAAGTTCACGCCACGCGGTCGCAGCAAGCAGACAAAGAGTAAAAGAACACGTGCTTTTGGCAGAAACTAAATTTCAGCTTATTTCCATAATTAAGCAGCTAACCTAAATTGAATTAAATGAATATATATGTAATTCAATATTTGGCTTCGCAGCTATTTTTAGAGACTCTATACTTAGGTATGTATGTATAAATAAATAAATAAAATATCAATGCGTATTTATAACCTCACTTTATTGCTTGAATTGAGTGCCCTCATGTTTGGACAAGTGCTGCGCTGCCGGTGTTAATGAAGATTGGTTAGCAAACGTACCTGTAATCAATTGCGCACGTCAAATAACTGTCAAGTGCAGACACACACATACATACATGTTGGATATTTGCTAATATGTTCACTTTGGCATTTTCATTTGATTGATAACTCAAAACGCTTTCAATTCAACACGCTCCAGGTGATAGGCAACAACAATAGCGAAATTGTTGAACAATCAACAACAACAATTACAAAATTCGAGCACACAAATCGAATTATTTACTTTTGCTGTGTTCGATTTTGTTCTGACTTTATTGACCTATCCACGCCATATTAATGTTATTTCTATGCTAAACACCTACAGCCACAACAACAACAATGAAAGAGACGCACATTAAAGCTGTAAAGCTGCAGGTTGTTTGGCGCCACACAGATTTATTGAGTGTTGCAGATTAACGTCAAGTGATAGATCAATAAAGCAACGCTGTGGCAAGCAGTTAATCGAATTCGAAGGTGAGAGAATAGCGGAACAATGTGGGTGTTGAGTAGTCGATGAAATGAAAAGCCATTTTATATGAGAATACCCACCGAAGTAGATGGTACTCACGGTAAGAAGGAGTTTAAGGTGATTTTTTGTAGTTGATTAGTGAAGAAGTAGGGGAAAAGGTAAACAAAGGTAATTTAAAACTTTTTCAAATTTATTTATTTAAAAGAATTTAAGTAAGGTTAAGTACACCTATTACAGTTTCCTGTCAATTGTAGGAAGTAGAGTCTAGAGTAATCACTTCATCTCATACAACATTTTTACAATATTTTTTATACCACGAAGTTTGTAACACGCCGAATGAAATGTCGGAAACCTTCTAAGGCATGTTATTAGTGATCTGCGTTACGAGCTGTGACGATTTAGTCCGTCCGTCTGTATATACGGGAAGTAGTCCTGCAGTTTTTCAGATATCATTCTGAAATTTTGTACACGACCTTTTCTCTCCAAGAAGCTGCTCATCTGTCGGATGCGCCGATATCGGACCACTATAGCACAAGCTGTCATACGAACTGAACGTTGGGAATGAAGTACTTGTATGGAGAACTTTTTGTCGAGATATCTTTGCTGAATTTGACATGCATCATTATTTAAAGCAATCATGCAACTTCCGAAGAAATCGTTCAGGTCAGAACACTGTAGAATGGAGCTGTCATACAAACTGAACGAACGGTATCAAGTTCTTCTAGATAATCTTTTTTAATTGTGAAGGGTATAATAGCTTTGATACAAAGTTTATGAACGAAGTTTATGTGTTTTCTTGTTTAACTTAATTTTAATATTTCCGCAAGGGCATAAAGACACTCTTTTCCCCTAATCGTGAAATTGTTGAAGGATAATTTGGTTCTAGATCAGTTACTGAGAAATTTTAATACATAAAACACTATGTCCTAACTAACTAAGTTGAAAATCTTTAGATCTTAACACTCAACAGACTACTTCCTATCGTGACAAATTTCGTATTTTGGGCGAACAGCGCATGGTGTAGCTTAGGAACAACCATTTAGTTTTTAATTTAGCCAGTTTATTTGATTTATACTATTTGTTTGTTCGATTCGCTTCCTTTCAAGTTTTGTTGAAGAAAAAGAAAAAAATTTATTAAACAAAAAAATATATCCATACTTAAGACAACTGAAAGTTTTTTGGATAGTACTGTAAATAACCTATAGATATACGAGGTGTGTTCAAAAAGTATCGCGAATTTTGTGTTTTTTCAAAAATTATTTATTTATTCATGAATATCTATTTTGTCCCCTTCAAAGAGATTTTGTCCCCATGAGATATTATACACTTGTGCCAACGGTTTTTCCAATCTTCGAAGCACTTCAAAACATCATTCTCGTAGATGCTTTTTAAAATTAATAATATTTTTTTATTTAATTTAGACTCCAGCGGCATTGAAGATAATATATTAAAAATGAAAAGAGAAGATTTTATTTGAAATACGTTTAATTCTAAGCACTGTACTCCCCTTTTTACACAACTCTAAAGACATAGGATTGTCTCATTCAGCCAACTCTACAAGGTTGTATGGGAAATTTAGCAAATGTAAATTATTTCATTATAAAGAACCAATTGGCAATTAGAATCACTAGATCTGGCAATGAAAAAATAATTACTTTGTTTGCATTGTTGTTGTAATTAAATACCAAAATAAGGATTATGGATAGCAAATGAAGACATTTGTGTATCTGACCACCTGCATTATTCATTAATTAATATATATTAATATATGTGACCTGGTCTACGAAAAGGGAGCTAACGTGCGAAAACTAGTTTTCTAGGAAACAGCTGTTTAAACAATCTTCCATCCGAATCAACTAAAAAGTGAAAATTGATTTTTTGACACCTAAGCCCCCTTTCCGTAGACCAGGTCACATATATGTATTTCTGATGGCCTTTTTTTTTTTGCGCAATTTCATACAATTTATTTGTGATTAAGTATTTTTTCTTACACACATACAAAACTGCACATATATTACGTATATTCTACATACATACGAGTTGTCCTTGCACCTTCCGAGCATCTGTTTATTTCCCTTATTTATCTTATTTCTCAAAATAAAAGATACACAAACAACTTGTCTACATCAGGAGCGATAATGCGATTTTACTACATACATACATACATATGTATGTATAAGTGTATATTAGGGTGGGTTAAACAAAATCAAATGTTTTCTTTAACTAATTTTACTAAAAACATTGTTGATAGACACTAAGAAAGGCCGCCTAACGGTTTTCTTTGATTTTCATTATCATTAACAGATAGAAAAATGCATATCTCGTTCCAACTACTTAAATAATATTTCGTTCTATCGACTATACAGACTATTTTTGTAAATATATGCATTTTCTATGTGATAATAACAAAAAAAAAAACAAAAATTGTTAGGCAATGCAGCTTCCCATTAAAATGAAATGCTCATACTTAGCGAGCCTTTATTAAAAGTAACTATCAATAATTTTTTCGGAGTACGAAGCGATTCGTTCGTTTTTTTGACCCACCCAATTGTATAACTGCAATAGTTCACATACAGGGTTGCACTTGTGCCTTGTTCGACTTGAAAGCCGGTAGGCTGCCGCCAGCAACATTTGCATATGTTCCGTGCCATATCTGTTGTTGTTGTTAGTTAAATATTAATTTCACACGAGTACTTTTCGATGTCAACATGTTCCGCCACCATTTAGTTGCATTAATCATTGAACACACATGTCGATGTTGCCAACGAAAGTTAAATGTTGAATGATGGAAATTTATATTTTATGACGGGTAAATCTGTACAAATGGCTCCATACATATATATTAACTCTCGAGTATACCACCCAGTTGTCGAACGCAACTCGTTTGCCACCTCAGAAAAACTCGAATGTCGGTTCTCTCATATCTTCCAAATAGTGGTGGATAATTAAAATCTCGATGTAATAATAGGAAAAATTAAACGGTTAAAAAAGAGAAAAAGTAATAGAGAGTTTTCAATATTTAATTGCAAGAGTTGTTACGACCAAACAGACCGTATCAAACCAACTTCGATCTCGACCAAGCTAGGAAAAATGTACGAACTAGCTTCTTAAAGTAGCGATATATTGCTGAGAAGGTACATCGTATGAAACGGTCAAATGAACGGTATCAACAATTACACTAGTTTCTATTGGTACCGGAACGAATAGCTTTATAACCTTTTCAAATGGTTCATATTCCCTTTTGAACTGATCATTATTGCCAGAATCATTAAGTCAACGCTGATAATTGGTAATATTAACTAAGAGAATTCGTAACATTCCTTCTGCTTTCCATATTCAATGGATTATAGAATATGTAGAAACTAACGGTTCCTTAAATTTGGAAAACAGAGGAGTCGCAACACTTTAGGAACTTACATTACTCTACCCAAACATTTATGTAAACCTTTTCAGACACTAACCGCTCTAATCCACATCCATCCCCAAAAGACTAAAAATATCGGAACAGATTGTTTATTCCTTCGAGCGGGGTTTAGTAGGTTATATTAACAATACTAAGGCTAAGACAAAAGAGAGAGAGTTTACTACACGATAATTTTAGTTCTTGCACTCTTAGAAAATATTACTAGGCAGTCGAAAAAGTCTTTTCGTATTTCTAATCCAACTTCAACTTATTTTAAAATATTTATACTAAGAAATAAATAAACAAATATGTACCATTTTAGTCGATCACTTTTTGCCATTTTTCCGCTAGAAACATTATTCCATCAGTGTAAATCGAAATTTCAAAATTTCTAGAACGGAAGCGAGCGAACCATTGTTGATACAGCATCGTCTCCGTAAACTTCACAAATTTCATTGGTGGCTTGCGTGGCATTCTTCCCTTTTTTATACAAAAATTTCAAAATATAGCGAATTTCTTTATAATTTTCCCTCATTTTTGAACAGCCGTAACTTTTTTCAACTACCCCGAATTTAATTTTTTGAAGTTATACTTCTTATACGAGTTCGGAAAAGGTTGCGATAGATGCATATTTGCGCGACGTTGTCTACGAAGATGTTCGAGCAGCAAGGGAAGCTGAGACAATCGGCACAGCTCGGATTTTCTACCAGCAACACAATGTTGCCATGCTTATGCTATTGTTGTTTTTGTAGAACAATGTTTCAATTTTTGGTTGGTGACATATTCACATGTGTGCGCATGTGTATGTTTGTATACTTGTGCATTATTTTTCTTTCGTTTCCGTTTCATTTGTGCGAATTCTCAACTATTTTGTGTGACTTTTGGTTGAGATACTCTGCGGCGGCCGCAGAAAAGTTAAGACTATACTCCACAGGATCATTTCTGTCAGGAATAATGGGATGCCCAACTTATTCCAGTGTGAGAGCGCCTCAAAATAAGCGTTTTTTATAACATTTTCCATTGTGGCCACATCCAACAAAATAAGAATTTTTTGGCATTTAAATTAAAACGCTCAACGTTTATTACGATTGCAAATTATTATATATTGGGCTTTTAATATATGGCGAAACCACTTAAATCCTTTTTTATGATTTTATGATATATTAAAACAACTGACTTTCGATCTCTCAATACTTAATATGGTGAATTAAGCCTGTTAGTTGCCAATTAATGAATGTTTTTAATCATTTGTAATAGAAAATGATTTCTATTATGCATCAAATTACAAAACGTTTCATGAAATATGTTTAAATTTCGCATTTTCTTTGATTTTTATTGTTTTAAATTTTTATTAACGATCTTGAACGGCGGCAACAAATTTCTCCGTTCACATATATTTTTGGTATAATTTCAATCTGGCCGTTCCAGTCATTCCAATTGCAAAACGTCAAAACCTACCCAATCCAGTCAACTGTCAAAGTTCGGTAGGTGAGCGGCTCTCACATTTCCAGTGACAGGAGAGTTGGGCATCCCATTATTCCTGATTTCTGTAGTCAGTCTTCATTTACTTTCTTTGCAAATCGAAAGTATTAGCACCCACGATGAGGAGGTATTTCGTTTTATCTAACAGCGTGAGTTTAATGAACTTCATTTCTAATTTTGTCTTGTGGCATATTAGAAATGATGTTTCTTCGATGATCGCTCGGTTACAACGGATAAAGCGACTTCTGAGTGGTGATTTTAATGAATAAATTCCAAAGTTTTATACAAATAACATAATATATACATAGTCAATAAGTACAGTAGGGCAATTCACAATCTGGTGCAAATGGTCTTGCATATTTGCAATTGCAAATGAGCGAGGCATATTGTTGCTTTTACACTAACAAAAGATACAGCGAAATTGAAATGATAAAATTTTGTCAAAATCCAATTATCATCTTAGAAATGAATAATAATTATTAGGCTCCGTACGCGAGTGATGCTGATGTGACGATATCAACATCAACAAGAATTGGCGATTTGTGTGCGGTAGAATGCAAAATTAACCCTAGCGATAATCATAATAGTGAAAAATTGAATTTAATTGCCATTTATACTATATCACCAAATTCATCGAAGAGAGATATAAAATTGTTCGTCGGTAAAGCTTTATTACCGTTGTCAACTGCAGGTTCGCAAGCTTTTGCAGAAATTATCGGAGAACCAGTCGAGTATAGCGAACAACCGGTACTCCTTGCGGGAGATTTGAATGTAAATTTCTCATTGCCAGAAGCTGAACCATTACTGGCATTCCTCAGAGAGAAATTTTCATTAGAAATGATCAATGGAAGAATTGATCTTACGACAAAAGGAGGTACGACTATTGATGCGGTATTCGCGAGAAATTTAGATAAACTAGATTTAGGACATTTCATATCGTATTTTAGTTATCATAATCCAATTGTAAATATTATAGATATCAATCCGTCAGAACCCAGAAATGATAATTGATTTAGACTTTGCTTTATAAAATGTACATAATAAATTTATAAAATGTGAATTTAAGAAAGTGTTGGTCACTCCACCATATCTTTATCCTTTCCCTCTTGCTAGTTTTCTTTCATACAAAATGATATGCCTTTCTTGAAATATCACTAAAAAGTATAACTTCTTCCGCGTGTAGGGACTCCACGCACCAGTTTTTTTTTATTAAATGAAGCTTTGATTCTCACCTTTCCTACATTATAAAGTATGACACAATGTGATTGGAGCACTGGAGATATACGACTGCCACGACATCTAATGACAAAATATGAAAAGATTTTTCCGACTTCCAATAGTTCCCATTTCTTTCTGTATTTTTGAAATATTCCCCTTTAGGTGCCTCCTAGCTATGACAGCAACTGCAATCTTTCAGATTTTGATCGAACTTAGACAATATATTGCAATCCAAATCAATTATGTACCGTTCCTCAACAGAATATAAGCCAAGATCTTCAGAAAGAAATATTTGATAAGCATGTCATTTTATCTTGTGAAAGGTGTTGCACTTGGGTACAAAAATATTTAAAATTTCAACTTTAATTTCATATAAAATTATTTCAACTCTTTTTCATACGAATTATACTACTACATACATATATATGCTTTAATATGGAATATAGCAATGAGGCATGCGAAATCCCAATATTGCATGTCCAATTGCTTTGTAATTATTGTTGTAGTTAAATGGATTAATAAGCGGTAAATGAGCATGGTTAAAGGATTGTACAAACACTCACTCGCAATTGCGAAGTCAGCCATGCTGTCAGTCGTCTGTCGTGGATCGTGGGTGGTTCGCCCGGCCAGACTGTGTCGTGCGAAAAAGAGTTGGTTAACGGACAATTAATTGCATATAAACACGTACAGCTGCAATTACAATTTTGTATTAGACGTCCAATGGGACACACTTCTGGCTGGGGGCAAATAAATCCCAGGCAATGGAGGAAAAATTTATGGGTCATGGGAATATTCAAGAGCAAAAATGTGTAAAGCTGCAAATGCGAAAATCAAATTATAGAAAGGTTGAAGCCATTTAAGAGTCATAACAAAGCTTCATGAATGCACCTTTATGGATATGAAACGGAAATAAAACTATAATAGCGGCTTGTTATGCTGTTATAAAAAATATAAGCGAAAATTTTTATTGTTGTTGGCGGTTAATTATTGAATGAGTCATATTCTCGTTGAGTCATAAACTAATAGCAGTTATTACCTTAATGAACAATAAAAGCAACAATATAGTGATATGATTTGGTGGATTTAACTGCAACGGAGTTACAAATCGTCACAAAAAAGCACCGGTAGTTGTAATTAAACTCCACGGGTAAATGATATTTCAAAAACGTGTACATTTCGAAGTTGGTAGGAATATATGAGCGCGATCTGTCTACCAGTTTGCTTGCAACAAGTCGGTTCGCCTCAGTAGTGCTTTGCAATTTTTACATGAGTAAAAATATCGAACAAAGAATTTGTCACAAATTTTGAATTTCTAACCAAATTTCGTGTGCGGAATCATTGCGAATGTTGGAAAAGACTTACGGTGATTCAATGTTACCAAAAACACAAGCTTACGAGTGGAACAAAGCCTTCAAAGACGGTCGAGAGATCGTTGAAGACGTGCCTGGTTCTGGAACACCGTCGACTCCTTCAACTGTTGAAAATATTAAAAAGGTGAAGGATGTGGTACTTGAAAATAGTCAGGAAAGTGTTAGAGAAATGGCAAGATTTCTCACTCGTCCCGATAAAGCTGTTTTTTTTATAAAGAATACCGTAAACTTTGTTTTTACTTCATACCAGATCAATTGGATCATGGAGTCGCCAAACCGAATTCTGGCGACTCCTTCTCTACCCATATACCGGATAGAGAGTTGTGGGTGGGAAGAAGAGGTTGGAGTAGAGGGGCAGTGAGCTTCTTCACGTATGAGTCAAAGCTTGGAGGGAAGGTTGGTGGAGGGGTCTACTGTCAGGTACTCTCTATCAATTTCAGTTTCAGACTTCCTGACTATTGTAGTGTCTTCCAGGCCGAGGTTGCAACATTAACGTAGCAGTAGATTTGCTGCTCCGGAGTACAGCCTCCTTCAGAGAAGTGACCATTCACTCAGATAGCAGAGCGGCGATACCAGCCTTGAACTCATTTACAATGCGTTCGGAACTGGTCAAAAAATGCCTAACCTCACTATCAATAGCATCGAGTGATGAGACTGGTATGCACGCAGGAAACTGTAAAGCTGACGAGCTAGCAAGAAAAGTTACCCTAGAACCGCTATCGGTAGAATGTGATCGGATCGGTGCTTTCGTATCATCTTGTGTTCTACTACTAAGTAAATAGCTGGGCTTCGCGGAAGCTTGGTCAGCGCTGGACCTCCATCGGTAAATGCGTTGTCGCAAAAGTCATTTGGCCCACGATCGATGTCAAGAGATCTAGTGATTTCTTTGTCCTCAGTCAGGTTAGCCTCTCCCTTGTTTTGGGGCTTTTAACGAGCCGTTGCCCTATTGGCGTCCACGCAGTAAGGCTGAGAACTCTACAAGACGCCATCTGCAGAAACTTTATGGAAGAAGATAAAGTGTAAACAACTCAACACTTCCTTCTTGACTGTCCCGCGTTTGGGAGGTCAAGACTTGAGCACTTGGAAGCGCATACCTTCAGATATCCCACCGAGTTGGTGGGATGTAAATTAAACGCCGGTGAAAATTTGTATTGGCTACTAAGCGTTCTGATTTAAAGTTCGAATACAGGAGTTCTTCTTTTCTAAGGCCTCACAAAGGACTACATCTTTTGATCAGCCATCTAACCTAACCGTAACAGAACTCTTTGGACATTGCAAATTTAACGCTGGTCCACTGAAAACTTTTTTAATATCTTCTAAGGAAAGAAAATCGACTTGATTCAATTCAGCTCTACATGAGGACAGATGAAAGCTCAATGAGATTTGCCAACTACTTTAGCATTCTATGAGTTGTGAAAATATCTTATACATAGTACAGTTTTCCCAACACTGGATGCTTACTGGAAGATGACTTAATAGTTTGCCTTCGTTTTGAACTTTCAGGATTGCTTTCTCAAAAGACTGGCATTCCTCTCTTACAGATCTACTGAAAGAAGGAAAGAGCTTAATATTTGTATTAATTTATGTAGTAAAGAATATATTTAAAAGACCAGAAAATAAGATTTGTTCAGATGGTCATTACATTGATGTTTTTGTTTCGCTGATTTCGTCTAGCTGAATACCTGAGTGTACTATAATTCAGCTTTTCAGGCTGACTCTCTAGTAATGCTCCAAATTGGTAATAATCTCCCAGAAATATTTCTTTGGCGAAGTCAGATGGTTGTATTTACGAAAAATATTTACCTCAATCATATTTCCACTGTTAAAATATGGTTATGTGTCAATTGTATCTCTCAGATTTTTAGAAGCTACTTCTCTTCTTATCCAATATTACATAAATTTCAATTTCAGTCCTTCGCTGTTTTGAAAATATCCCACCGAACAGCGACTTAATATGAAGTTTAAAACCAATGAATCTTCGATTAGTCGTTCTTATTCCATAATAACGGTATCGTTCCATCAAGTATGAATCGATTAGATACATCTTTTCCCCGATTTCGGTAACATTCGTACTCGTAAAAAACGCATTATATTCTTTAAATACAACAACCATAAATAAGAAACGAAATTGATTGTCTCAAAACAAAAGCGCAATTGTCCTTGTGTCTTTTTAGAAGCCGCAAAATGCAATATTGGCAGTGGAGCACTTCTCTGCCACTACATGTCAAGCAATTACCACTTTAATTGCCATATAAGCCACGCCATCAAAAGTGAAATTGCCACAAAAGCGCAAAAGAGCAGCACCAGCACATCTCCTCGCTTTGGCCTAACGAAAATGACATTTTCAAGTGCGGCTCATTGAGCACTGCAGTGACAGAATTGTGAAATTATAAATAGCAAGCTTGTGAGAGCGAGCACACCTATGTTTTTACAAACAGACGAGTACATATGTAGGAGTACTATATCTACATATGTATGTATGTGTGTATGTCTTTGTAGGCAGCGAGCTGCTGGTTGAAGTGTCACTTTCTAATGCAACATTTCATAAATAGCATTTTTCTATTGCTGTCACCCAATCTCGTCTCGTTCTCCGCGTCTGCACACCTTTGTACGTGCCTAATCACTAGAAAAATCAAAACTATCGAGGCTTGTTACCGACTGTCTGTTAACGGGTGATCCAAGTAGAGGTACTTTTTTCAAAAGCCTCTTTTTGACGCGTCAGTTGTGTCAAGCTGTCATGTTATTTTTGTACAATACTGTTTACAAATCATTCAAGTTTGTTATGGAAATTCACACTTCGCTCAATTTATGATCAACATAATCGGTCCAATGAGCATACTATTCGCAACACCATCACCCATCTTGAGACCCAGCATTCATTCTTGGATAATATTTGACTGCTGAGAGTGTACACAGAGGCCGTGGGGAGGCATTTTACGTCGAGATCTTAAATTAAAAGCATACAAAATACAGCTTGTGCCAGAACTGAAGCCGCTTGAACTTCCCAATCGACATCGCTTCGATCTTTGGGCTCCTGAAACGTTTTAAGAAAATCCGACTTTTTCGAGCCGACGAGGCCCATTTCTGGCTCAATGAGTTTGTTAACAAGCAAAAAGGCCGCATTTGGGACGAAGAGCAATTTGAAGAGATTCAAGATTTTTGGTGTGGTTTGTGGGCTGGTGGCATTCGCCAGTTACCAGTCGAAATGCTCAAACGAGTCATCAAAAATTGGACTCAACGGTTGGACTATCTGAGAAGTAGCCGCGGCCAACATTTGAGAGAGATAATCTTCAAAAAATCTAATGATAATGATCTAATGATATAGACCAATTTAATCGAAAGAAGTTCTTGTACTAAGTTAAGATATCCAATCCTTTTCTAAGAACATAATCATGTTTTAACCGTCGGATCTGTCTGGGACTGATATACGCTATAAACGCACACTGATTAAAGAGATGGGCGGAAAAGTGTCTTAACTTTAAAACAGTTATTGATAAGTACTTTTTATTGATGTTTTTGCAGTAATTGTGATACTACTTTTTAATATCATCTTTAATGCTGTGTCGAAGAAGGACTTCTGTTATAAATGCTTCCGCATATATAATTCTACAATTCTAATTCTGCTTTCAGGTTCTGAAGGGTGGCGAATGTTTATTATAGTTCGAAATAACATTTATTGCCATTTATTTTTTGAAGATTGTCTCTCTCAAATGTTGGCCGCGGCTACTTCTCAGATAGTCCAACCGTTGAGTCCATTTTGCAGGAAGCCTATACAAGTATTTGATTTCCCTCAATTGTCCAATTAACACGATGCCGCACACAGCACAAAATGCGAGTGGCTTCATAGACGCACTGGCACTCATACGCCGTGCAGACCTCCCAACTTACTTCCACTCAGATCACTTGAGTACGCTTTAAATTGCATTGTAATCGCTTTAATTAGGTTAAGAAATTGTAATAATTGCCGAGCATGTCTGCAGGCCTGCGGTGGTCCAATTCAATAATTTTCAAATCTCAGCAATTCAATCAGCGGAAGATTTCAATAATTTATTCGGCCATTTCAATGTCGGTCGCACCTAATTGAATTCATTCATTAATTCTTAGCGCAAGTTTTTCGCTTTTTAATTTCAGCATTATCAACGCTATTTCATCGCCCCGCTGTGCATATTTACGTATATATATATAGTGCAAAAGTTGCAAGTGATTACTTTGCGCCGATTGCATAGCCTTGCCGTGCTGGGGAATTCGCCTGCCAAAGATTTCGCTGATTGTGCGCTATGCAAATGGCAATGGTTGTTGTTGTTTTTTCCACTTTTAAACACATTCTTTGCATTATTGTAATTTGTATTTCTTTTTTTATTTTTTCTTCAATTCTTTTTCTGTTTTCCAAATTCTTCAGTTTGCTCGTATTGTGTTTTTCTGAAATCCCGCCATTGTCATGAGCTTACATTTTGGCACTGGTTTGCACAAACAGCTTGTCTACGACTGCATGTTGTACCCGCAACACAGCTGCGCCTTCTATCGCGCGCTCCACAACAGCACCAGAAGCAGTGGCAGCGCCAGCAACGCCGTTTTAATTATGCAAAATCATGCGCCCGTGCTGCCATTCCCGCCACATTTCATTTGTTTATTTTTAGTTTTATTATGTTTCCATATTTTAAAGCTTGGCACGATATTTGACTGTCAGCAACCCACTTCCTTCCTCTTATACCCTGAATCAGCACAAAGCAAAGGGTTAAAGGCATTGCATTGTTCGCGCCGGCACTTCCGACCATGCCCACGCGCCCACCGCAATCCACACGACCTCCCTCGCTGGCGGCCAACAGCAGCCAACCACCGGGCTGTCCGTGTTTGTCCGCTTTGCCTTTTTTCAAATAATGTTCCATTCGTCCAAATGTTCATTTTTATTATTTATTCATTCATTTTGAGCGCTTTAAGGCATTTTAAATGCAAATTGCAGTGCTTTCGCCACCAGTCCAGCCGAAATAACCGTTACACTTGCAGGATGTAGTTGAACAGCGCAGGGACATTGTCGAGGCGCATTTGTAAAGCGCTCAATGCTCAAGCTCATGATGAAAATTAAATGCAGTTTGTATGGAATTACGTGGGCCCATGGCCGTGCTAATACTTTTCAATTATTTGAATGAATATTTTAGAAGAAAATGGCCAGCGTAATTCATTATTTTTCTACCATTCACTTGCAAACTTTCGGTTTATCGATCAGTTTTTCTTTCTGCTCAGAGCGCTGATTGTGCCTAAATTAAGCGACAAGATAGATATGCCTGAAAGTCCATCGGACATTTCAGTGAGCTCTTTGTCTCTCCTTTCCGTGGCTAAAGTCGGTTTTTAATGCACGAAGTCCTGCTATGTGGCACACTCATGGTGACAAGCTAAGGTTCATACCGTCGGCAGTAGAAACAACGCAACCTACTCGAAAGAGTTTAGACCTGTTAGCTTAACTTCTTTCCTGCTGAAAGCTTAGAGATAATCTACACGGTGCACATTAGCGTCGCAGCGCCAAGTCAGTAGGTGTTGATCTCCGGCTATACAATGTAGGCTTGAAGCCTCTTGACCCCTAAAAAGAGAAAAGCAGAATGGAACGACGCTAAAATATCTGTAGAGGTGGAGAGCTCTTGGCATATGCGGACGACATTGGCATCTTCATAAAGTATCTACTAATGGTCTGAAGTATTATGACCATTATGAGGAAAGCTAGCAATGCTTTATATGCGTGTAGGCAGATGTTCGGCGCAACCTGGGAACTCTCTCCCTCTCTCTTGAACTGATGGTACACAGCTATTGTAAAACTATTCTGTTCTACAGTGCAGTAGTATGGTGAACAGGCGTACGGAAATCCACCTACCGAAATTCCATGGAAAGGGTTCAGAGACTTGCTGCGTTGTGCATAGCGGCAGCTTTAAGAACTCCAACGGCGGCTCTTGAACTGGTACTAAACCTGCACCTATAGATGTCATCGCTGCAAACTGCGCAGCAAAATCAGCGGAAAGACTACTGGCTGCAGGAGATTTTACATATAGAACCTTTGGGCATAGTTCGATGGGTAATGACGGTTTGGCAAACAGCGACTACATGATCCGGCTTTTCAACTGGGAAAGAAGCTTCAAAGTAAAGATAGAAAAACCTTTGCGCCAACCATATAAAGGTATGTTAGCTACGTGCAACACTCTAACATTTATACGGATGGCTTGAAAATAGAGGATGGAGTTGGTGCGGGGATATACTGTCCGTAGTTAGACATAAGCCAGCCCGACCACTGCAGTATATTTCAAGCTGAGGTCTTTGCTTTTGCGAAAGGCTGCGGAGCTAGCCTCTAATGCACCTGCATTCATTCCAGAGTCAACATCTACGTAGACAGCCAACCAGCAATCAAGGCAGTATTCTTGTACCGCATATCGGACGGAAGTGCTTGGGAAGCAGGGTAGTAGTGGAAGTGTTGCCTACTAGGTGTGAATGAGATTGCCAAGCATGGTGTACGACAAACACACGAAAATATTATCAACATTGGGAAAGCCATGCCCTGAACTCCATCTGCAAAGTTTAGTTTCATTATAAAATTTCTGAATGAAAAATTAACTGGACTAATTCCACAATTCCGTCGGTGTTTTTATACTCTCGCAACAAAGTTGCTAAGGAGAGTATTATAATTTTGTTCACATAACGGTTGTTTGTAAGTCCTAAAACTAAAAGAGTCAGATATAGGGTTATATATACCAAAGTGATCAGGGTGACGAGTAGAGTTGAAATCCGGATGTCTGTCTGTCCGTCCGTCCGTCTGTCCGTGCAAGCTGTAACTTGAGTAAAAATTGAGATATCATGATGAAACTTGTTACACGTATTTCTTGGCTCCATAAGAAGGTTAAGTTCGAAGATGGGCAAAATCGGCCAACTGCCACGCCCACAAAATGGCGAAAACCGAAAACCTATAAAGTGTCATAACTAAGCCATAAATAAAGATATTAAGGTGAAATTCGTCACAAAGGATCACATTAGGGAGCGGCATATTTGGACGTAATTTTTTTGGAAAAGTGGGTGTGGCCCCGCACGCTACTAAGTTTTTTGTACATATCTCGAAAACTACTATAGCTATGTCAACCAAACTTTATAGAATCGTTTCCTTCAGGCATTTCCATATACAGTTCAAAAGTGGAAGAAATCGGATAATAACCACGCCCACCTCCCATACAAAGGTTATGTTGAAAATCACTAAAAGTGCGTTAACCGACTAACAAAAAACGTCAAAACACTAAATTTTACGCAAGAAATGGCAGAAGGAAGCTGCACCCAGGTTTTTTATTTAAATTGAAAATGATCGTGGCGTCGCCCACTTATGGACCAAAAACCATATCTCGGGAACTACTAGACCGATTTCAATGAAATTCGGTATATAATATTTTCTTAACACCCTGATGACATTTACGAAATATGGGTGAACTCGGTTCACAGGCACGCCTTCTTCCAATATAACGCTATTTTGAATTCCATCTGATGCCTTCTCTGTATAATACGAGTATATATGTACTTTAGGAACCAATGATAATAGCGGCATAAAACTTTACAAAAATACGGTATTTGAAAAATATGTAAATGACGTATAATGAAATCTCGATAATCACTTTATCATGCGAGAGTATAAAATGTTCGGTGACACCCGAACTTAGCCCTTCCTTACTTGTTTATCACTGGAAATAGAACAGACCCGTTTCAAAACAATGAGCCTAAAGAAATATAACTCGAAATAGCTCAACTTCAGAATATATACACACGCTGTTTTCGTGGGGTCTACAGAATGTGGTATTTAATGGCTTTTGTAGTTAGATATACTACTAAAAAAAACCTGAATTAACTGGTTCCATCAATAATATTTTTAACTCTCAGAGTGCCGAGGCTAAACTTTAAATAATTGAATGCTGCAAATCTATTTTTTTAATTCAAAAGAAAATGTCCAGGCAATAACAGAAAAGCATAAAAAATAAAATTAAAAAATATTCATATATTCCCTATGTTTTTGATCTTAATTACATCAAACTGCAAGCATTCTTCGAACCGAACTTCAAGCTTGGTAGGCAACACATTACTGTTGCAATCTGCTCTAGTGTAACTGAGCATTATCGAAAACTCAAAGTGACAAACAAAGAAAAAAGCAGAAAAAATGTAACTTAATGATTTAGCTGGCATAGCTAGCGAAGCTTTCAACGATTAACGATGGTCTTAAATCTTTAAAACTTCGTTTGATTGATAAACGAGAAATGAACAGCGACCTTAAGTCTATTGTGTCCTTCAACTTCATTTTAAACGAACAACCGTACAATATTTTTAGCTGAGGCTCACTGATTATGCGAAAGTATAATTACGCGGAACTGTCCTCTAAAAATGTTAAATCAGATTTTAAAGCTAAAACTAACTCAATTTTAAAATCCACCACTTCTGTCACGAAAGCATTAAAAGCACGCTTTTAGCAATCACTTTTGCAATTTAGAATGCAATTCAAACACTTTACATTCTCGCATTATCCAACAACAAATAAATAGTAAATAATTTACCGTTTACCCATTGGCAGGCGGTTTCATTAAACAACATTTACATATAAAATTACAATCGATTGGCTATTGATTCTTTTCGCCAGCAATTCGCGTCAACTGACGTCCCTGGTAACAGGATATGTCAGACACCGTTTTATTCGCAGGTGTCATTTATTTACATGCAAATTCGCTTTGCAGTTGTTGTAATTGTATTTGTGATGCAAATAAATTGAAAGGTCTGCATGCAAAGTGCAATTTCAGGGCATATATTAGGGCGAGTCACATAAATGATATAGAATTTTTTTAATCATACATACATACATATTTTTGAATTGAAAATTAGTGTATTTTCTTATGCTCCCTAATACTAGCGATGTAATGTCGTTACAGAGTACAAATATAATAGACCAATTTCAACAAAACTCGTTAAATCACATTTTGAAAATGAGCGCAATCGAACTAGAAATCAAAAACCAATTAATATCCCGGGATAAACTTTCCACGAAAAGTTCTTTTAGAGTATGCCACATTATAGACAAAATTTGTCCAAGTAAGTAAGTAAGTGTAAGTGTAAGTTTCTTAAAAATTATAAAATCATATTAATGACTTGACGTCCAGTATAAATAATATTGGTCTTGGTCTAAACTTCATATTTCTAATAAAGTGAATTTCAATCCTTTGGTTGGCGTTTTTAACATCAACTCAATATACCATATTAAATTTAGACTCTTCGGTTGAGTTTACATCACACATACATATGTATGTATATCATATTTGAGGATGATTTTAGTATAATTTTCGCTGACGACAAGTAAAATATAGTAATTAAATCAAGGGAGTTTATAACCTTCAAAATAAGTTAATAACATACCGTATTCGACAGTAATCAATTTACGATTTGGCCGAACAATGAAATTGAACGCCTTCGCTAAATTTTTTGATGCGACCAACACCTGAAGATATTTCCCCAGGTTTGATCTTTGCCAGTTGCAAAAGTATGAAGTATTCGGTTACACCTAAACTTAAGCGTTCCTTACTTGTTTTACGTGCTATTTTTTATATTTAGTCCGCTAAAAATCCATCTTGCATTTATATCTATAGGTCAATTTTAACCCATTAATTCGAAATTAAATTATTTATTTTTCAAAAGCGTTTTTATTCCTGATTTCTGATTCTTTTTCTTTCTTTGGCTTAAATACAAAATGCTTTTGCTTTGAAAATTGAATTCAACAGCAATAGGACCCTGTACACAAAAGATTTTTATGTTCTCCAATAGCTGAGAAAAAGCTAAATAAATTTGTTCAACAAAACTGTTCTCAAAATGCTCTAAATTCAACCTGCAAATCAAGGAATTAATGGGGCTGAACCAGATCTGGTTACTAATCTGTAGTTATATAATCTCTAGGTTATACTTCTGGTACCGTTCAAAATATAAATCATTGTAAAATGGTAGCTTACAGATGATCTGAAAGCATGTAAAACTATAGGCCAGAGAATTTAGGTTATTCACGAGTAGACGGCATTACATATGTAATCCTCGTTTGGAGGTTCCCTTAAAGTTTCAAGTCGGTGAGATCGTAATGAATTCATTGTTCAATTGCTCCATTTTCTAAGCAAGATAATCAATGCGATAATTTCTATTTTTGATTTACAATGAAAACAGATATGCATGCTCATTTGTCGGAACGACCGATATTAAGCTACTATAGCATATACCATAGCTGTCATACAAACTGTACGGAAAACTTTTTTGTTTGAGGAGATATTTTTATAAAATTTCACACGGATCATTACCTAAGGCAATAATGAAAAATCTGAAAAAATTGATCTGATTGAGTCACTACAGCATATAGCCACCTTACAAACTCTCCGATCAAAGTTCTAATAAGAGTTCTTTTGCATTTGTGAATGGTATAGTATATATAGCTTCGATTAAATGTTGGACGGAAGTTTACGTTTTTTTCTTTTTTCATAAATGAATTGATCTTTTCAACGTGAACTCTTTTCTTAACTCGTAATTAAAAAATCATAGGATTAATGTGGATTAAAAAAATTTGGTTAGAAAAAAGTTAAAAAAGGTTAAAAAAAGTTAACAGTTTGGACATCATTTCAATGGATATGCAGAAAGGAACATATGAGCTAGAGGAACTTAGGTGGCATTCATGCATGAAAGACGTATCACACATCCTATCTGTGCAGTTTTGTTTATCTTTCTAGCCCAGTAACTATAAATAGGCATATTATTTATGAACTTAATCGAGATTCTGCTACAGGATAGAGATGTGTGTGTTAGAAGGTTGCTGACGAACCATCGGATCCTTTCCATGCAGGATGATAAACTGCAATAATCGCTTTGCATTCCACTAAATTATACGGCTTTTGCGATTTTTCAGCTGTATTTTTGGAGATAAATGTATCAACAGTAATGCAAGGTTTCAAAAAAATTTAAATTTAAATTTTAAATTAATATTTCAAATATTTTTTAAGTTACAGGCTTCTCAAGTGTAGGCCGCTCAGATCACTCAATTTTATCAGTTTGTTTTTGCCTGCGTTTTTCTCAAGACTAGCATATTTTTGTATATTCTTAAAAAAATTATTTTTTATTTTTAAGTCTGTCAGACTTAAGAACTAAAAGCTGAAAAGTAGGTGTATTCTCACCGAAACTTTGTTCCTTTGGCTCCGTTTATATAATTTCCATGACAGACTTTGATTGAGAATAAAACAAGAAAGTTCTGAGGAAACTCCGAAATCTAGTCGTAAAACTGAGAACCTTAAAGATTAAAGTGGTAGTATTCTGTTGGTAATTTTAGACCCAGTTTATTTTTAAACGCTTTAGTGATCTAAAGCGTGTATACTCTACTTTGCAACCCGTTTAAAGATTGCTTAGTTCTGCTAGCTCATCTAAATATATATATTTTATAGATTTTTGTGTAATACTTTTTCCAACCTAAGCTTTAAATCAGTTAATTGTCCAGCATAATTATATTATTGCGCTCAATGCAGCTCAGCTGGGCCACATACCTCTCATAAACCATAATCTTTTCGCCCCGGTTGCGAAGGCGTAAATCCCTCGTAATCTCAGGGGAACTTGCTGCAAAAATGTACTTCCATTCGCCTTCTGCTGCTTTGTACACACCCACATAACTGTACGGTAATCGTAGTTTATGCTTTCGGTGCTAGTTTTACAACTCTTTAAACAATTTCCCTTTTATTCAAGGCCACAGAGGCAGTTAAGCGTAAGATAACAAAAGCAAAAGCAACAAAAGCAATGTGGCATAGCAGGGCGGGAAAAAAAACTAGAAGAATAACAACAACAAGCACAGTTGTGTGTATGGGTATGTAAATATCATGTGCCACGCCCACACAACAGCTGAAACAGACAAACACATACATCCACAAGTGCCTAGAAGCTTACGAGCAATCAACGCCGAGTTATGCAAAAACAAAGCAAATAGTCCGTTATGAGCAAATTGCGGCGCAACAAAACAATTGAAGAAAGTTAGCAACAAAGAAAACGGTAAATGTGATATAAAATAAAAGTGAAAATTTAAATTTGAGCCAGAAGTGTGGAAGTGAAATTATGCGCGTGAATGAGAAATGCAATTTTGCATGTGAAAGACAACAAAAACAATTGTTGTAAATATGCAGGCGCAAGTTTTAACTGCTTTCAGGTTTCTAAGCACTCACAGTGCAGTGCTGTGTAAAAAACTGGCACAGTCCTAAAAATGTTATATTTATGAAAGCGAAAGCGAAATGGAAGCGCTTTCTGTTCAGCCGCTACAAATTCCCTTATATAGCTCTAAATTTATAAATATAGTTTGGAAATTTTGGGATTTTGAGAGTTGTAAAACTTAAATGCAACACTGCATCGTCAGTTGTCAGCAATAAATTGGCAACTATCACCTGCTTGCTACTTTATTTTTGCACAGCACTGTAATTTGTTAGAGAGCCCGTTTGTTCATGCATATGAAAGAGTATGACGCCCCCGTGCATGTTTGCATGCTTGAGATCACTCTGGGCCAAGCCCTTGCATTTGCTTTACCTTTATGTGGGCTTAACATTGACGGTTGGCAATAATGGCAGCGCACATTAAAGCATATTTAATCAGTAATGTGCAATATTTACATATTACATTGCTTACAAATACATATACGAGTGGTTGACACACTTGGTGAGTTCTTTTACTGGACCTGCATGGTTAGTCTCTCGAATAGTTACTTTGGAACTAGTTAGCAAACTATTTACCTAAATCCAAACCTCAACCACCTAAAGTCAAACTTGCTTCATAAAGGACAATAATAAAAAAACACTTCCCAAATAGTCCAATATGGGCATATCATCCATCGAGCTATATTGAGATGAACCATTAAAATATAAATGTGGAGGACCACAAACCATCGTCGATTGGGTTCTGGAAGTTCCAGGTAATAGTTAGTGGACATTTTTAATAATTTCAGAAAGCTATCGTCGTAAATTTTAATGATCAAGTGAATGAGTTGGACCCACTTTAGTGCCAGAAAATCCCCATTTCAATGAGTTATGCCTTGAACTCTGAGCTTTTTCTGATGTTTATGTACCTTCCATCAGACTGTCCTTTAAATAGAATATTTTAAATACCAGTGCGAGAATTATCAGTTAGGTTGCGCATGTTGAGCCTCCCAAAACTCCGAATAGTGCAAACCCATAGTGATGTGATTTAATATTAGATAATGCTCCCCATTGGTGGTTGTAAGATAAACGACGTGACTTAGTATGAAAATTCATTGGGAGTGTTTTCTTACGTGGCAGGTCCCAAACCCAGCGCACAACCTTTAGCTTGCTTTAAACGGATGTTTTTTGGCTCCCCAGAGAATACTTGGTCTAAGACCGGAAGCCGTGAGAGATATTCGCCACATTGACATAGCTCAGCGAATTAAGGGACAGCGACTACACTATAGCCGTGTAACCGATGTTTACGCCAATAAAGAAGAATACTTAGAGGATTATAATAAAATTATTTGGATCTTGCAGCAAAGAAATTTAATATTTAATCTAGGGAGAATACGAAATTTATTCCCGCTTTTACAGTAAGTTAGCTTCCAGTATTAGCTGTTACAGCATAAGTTCCTCCCTCTCCATTTTACGAATTTATTACAGTATTCCATTGAGTTATTGAAGTTCGGGATATTGATAAAAGGGCTTATCGTATAAATCTCAAAACTCTTAAGAAAATATATCCATATATATATATTTCTGAAATGACACTAAGTGCTAATTATCTTGAGCAGTGTTGGGTCGTTGTGAGGTTCAGCCCTCTCACTTTTTCTTTCTATTTACATTAGTAACCACATTTTTTAGTTCGTAAAAGACTCTGGAAACCTCATTTCCGATTATTTAGCATCAGCCCATGATTGTTGAGTCACAAACTATGACTTCAGGGCCTTTTTAGAAGAGTTAAACTTTTTATTTGAAGAATATGACGTTGTAATTTTGTCATCGGTGCGCATAGCTTTATGGAGCCTCAGACCAGAACCCCCTCGGCCTTCGAAGACAAACTGCTTGAGCTAGTTGTGCAGCCAATTGTGCAAGGGAGGCTTCGGAGACCCTAAACTAGCTAAACTCCTGGCCTTTATGTTATCAGAAACTTCTTAAAGAGCCTGGTTTTCCTTAACGAAATGAGTTTACAGGCTACTTATGATAACTTCACCACCAGTTACAGTAAAACTAGCCGGCTGTTTGTTAGTTTTAGCGCGTTTTCTTCACCAGTTTACTCGCTGTTGTCAGTACCGGTTGAATTTGCAATAACTACTGCATATTTATAGGCGCATTACAATCAACTTGATGCAAATTTTGCAGTCAGCAAATACTTTCTCATCAGTTGAGCAATTGTGCTCAGCGAATGCGCAAGAACGATGTGGCACATGCAAAAACAATTTTCATACATATGTATATTTACAGTTAAACGCATTCATTGCATAAATTCCACTCTTGCGCTTGTTAAAGTTATGCTACTATTCGGTAGCAGGAAAAGCGCAAATTTTCTTTTCTTTTCAATTATCTTCTGCTGCAGTGCGAACTGTGAAGAAATTTGAAGTACTCGTACTTCTGAGCTTTTAATCAGATTTGGTGTCTACAAAGTTTTAATTAACTACTCACAAATGAATACTTGGTTTACTTTACTTTTGAAAAGCAGTTGCGCGAATTTATTGAAATATAGAGAAAACTTTATGTATTAATGTTTATTACATATGAAAATATATTTTTATAACCTAACGAGAATGTCAAGAACATAAACATCAAAGTATCGGTGATGAAGCCGTTGAAGTTTTCATCCAATTTGAAGTTTTCACAAGTAGAAAAAATTATATTCGAATAATGATTCGAAACCAGAAGAGGTCGCAGTAAACTGTTAATAAGAAAAAGAACATGTGATAATTAAATAATCATTTAAAGCGATAAAAGCTCTGTGTTCAGTTAGCCCCAAAACTTTACTTTGATTTTTTAAGCTCGAGCTTCAATAATGATGAATATTATATAAGATTAATCTATAGATATTAAGAACCCTCTCACTTCTATTGGTACTTTAAGTTATCTGCGAAAATTATCATGAAAAAAAGTGATATTATCTGCTCGCCGAAGTGTTTTCTCAATAAGTCCATTGATTGATGTGATGTGTGAAAAATGGCGCCGTCTTGTTTAAACCAAATATCGTCGAGATCACGAGCTTCAATTTAACGATCAAATAATTGGTTGTTATGGCGCGATAACGGTCGCCATTGACGGCTGCGTCACCGGCATAATTTTTAAAGAAATATGAAATGATGATCCCACTGGCCCAGAAATCACACCAAACCGTTGCTTTTCTAGATGAAATGGCAGCTCTTGTATCTTTTCATATTGCTCTTTGTCCCAAACGCGGCAATTTTGCTTGTTTACATACCCTTTGAGCTCGAAATGGGTCTCAACGCTGAACAAAATTTGGCTCGAAAACGTCAGATCTTCTGCAAAAATTTTAAAATCGCAGAGAGTGAAACGATGTCGCTTAGGAAAGTTGAGAGGCTTTAGTTCTTGCTTATTTTATAAGCTTTCAATTTAAGTCGTTTTCTACGTCAGTCCGAGTTGCTGCGAATGAAAAAAGTATCTCTACTTGAATTACCCAAATATATTGTAAACCTCAAAATTAATAAACAAAATATTTATGTAATATATACAAAATTTTTCTCCGAATTTTTGGTTTATTGCAGGAAAATAAAAATTAAAATCTCTTCTGAATAATATAATATTTATTTTTAATCTCTTATAAATACCCACAGGCATTAGGAAAGGAATTTTTATTTCCTCGTAAAATGTTGAAGAGTATTTAGGTCATATATTTAAATACATACCACATACATATGTATATAATAGTATACATATATGAATATTAAAAATATCTGCGAGCTCGTGTCGCATTATCTTTACAAAAGCAACAATTCTAGCGAGTGTTGTAAATAAAAAGAAATTTCCTTAAATCTTTTTGTTCGCTTGCACTCGTTCGCGCCATTTGGCATTTGAGTTTCAAATGGTCGCAAAATAAAGTGCAATAATTTTTGCTGGAATCGCACTCATTTCTCTATAATCTCTGCCAGACAGTGGGCGTATTGCCACAAAGATGATTTTTAATTTCCTGGCCACCATGTGGAGACCACGAAGCCAATTATGTGGAACATTTCATAGCGCCGTTTTGTTGGCAAATCATCATATTTCTCTTCGGAAATGTGTGCGTGGTTGGCAATAATTGCTTTTAGTTTTTTAATTGAAACGGAAACGAGTTATAAGGCCAGTTGGAGAGCAAAATTATGTGCTCGTTTAATTGGAAAAATTTGGAAAATAACTGAATGGTTAGGATAGAAAGTCAACAAAAAAGTGAACATAACGTGATTTTGAAAATATAATAACGAGAGAAAGAGAAAGAGAATGGAAAAATATATCAAAGATCTGCAAAGGCTAAAAAACAGAAAAATACTAAAATAAGTTTTATAATACCAACAAGAAGGAGAGAAAGAGACCGCGTCCTCCGCTCAAAGTTTAACCAATCAGCACCGGCACTCTGAAAGCATTATTGCAACTTTATATCTTCGTAAAATAAATAATGACTTAAGGGTCAGTAGAGTAATCTTTTAAATTTTTTTTTTGTTTTTTGCATTTTCTGTTCCCTTATACCCTTAGAATTAATGTATAAACCCACTTTACCATTGGAAGGTTTCGAAAAAGGCCCAAAAATAATAATACCGCTCGACGTTCGGAGTGCACACCTCGAACTTTAAACGCGTTCTTCTCAAAACACACTTTTTTAAACTGGCGGACATGATTTCGGTCGAACTACTCAACCGATTTGGTTAATTTTTTTTAAATCTTCACAAAACGCCTGGCTTCATTTTTTATTTATCAACATTTTTTCATGATTCTGGTAGGGACGATAACCATTCACGTTGGGTTTTTGTGTTTCAGATGATCCAAACATGAGAAATCGTGACCGCCAGTGAAAAACGCATTTACCCAGCCATTTCTCCGACAGATGTCATCAAAAAATTCCGAAAAAATTTGTTTATACACCCCACGATATAACTCATGATATGTAAAAAAAGTTCTATTGTAGAATACAAATTTCTATGAAAAAAAATGTCAAAAAACAGCCCAGATTACCCTACTGACCCCTTAAAAGGTCCTCACTTTGACAAAAGACTATTTCTTGATGAATTTTCTGAAACATTTTACTGAAAGTTATATTATATTATTTTCGAATCCTACATCTACAGTTTTCCGTCATACTGAAATATAAACAAAAGAAGCACTCCGGACAATTAATTCTGTAATTTACTATTTAATTAAATTTGAACTAGACTACTGAAAAAATCCAAGTGTTTTTATGAGATTTGATGAAAATATTATATTTAATATATATTTATATTTAATTAATACACAAATCCAAAGAAAAATCGAAATACTTCCATCACTAGTTCTTTTGACTTTCAGCATTTACTACGCTCAAATGGAATTATATATGAATATAGCGCTAAATGCTAAAGATCCAGAGAAGCCGGATATGGAATGACAGTCAGTGAGGGATTATTAGGATTCTGCTTTTATTGGCTTAAGCTGTATAAATACTGAAAGCCAAAAGGACAATATACCCGGTAATGAAGTCCAGCTTAAAACCTGGCTGGTTGCAGGCTTAAAGCTCTTTTTTCAATTTAAGATTCACAATAACACTGCTTGACTTAAAAATTAAATAGCATGTCTGAAAATAAAATTTCGTTTAGCGGTGGTTTTGAAAATTCTTGGTTGTATAATTTTATTACCCGAATAATAGAAATATATGTCTGAGTCTGCTATATTCTAGCAAACTACTAAGATGCCACCGAAAATGTGTATTTTTCTAAAATCTCAAAAAAAAACTGAATTAAAATGTTAAGTACTAAAAGCCTCTAGAAGCTACTTATATACTTACGAAATGTACCATATATACATACATATTCTCCTCAAATCTGGCATACATGCAGCGCAAAAATTCATATTTCGAAAATGGCAACAACTACACTTGCACCCTAACGATTGTACAATGCACTTTCAATGCAGGCAAGGAACAAAAGCTGATAAGGGTGAGTTACCGTGGTGACCTTGCCTACCACCGCAGAAGGTTGCATACCTGCACGAACATTTCTTTCACCTTTTGTTGTTCCTTCAATTCTCATACACCTTACATTTATTTTTACAGAAATAGTTTACCATTGTCTTGGTTTAGTTATCGCTTCTCGGCCTTATGGCTAAGATCAAAGTGTAGTATCTGTTCTTATCAGCTTAACATCTGATAGATCCTCCATCGGAGGACAACAAATGTTAAACTGATTTTTGGAAATTGACGGAGTGTTTTAGGGGCTTGCTCCACCTCCATCACGGGTTGGCCCGGTATTGCAGTACCACCGGGAGTTCGGCCCAAATCAGTGAATAAATTAAAAATGTTTTGAAGACAGCATCAAGGTTAATTACTATCTAACGGGGCATCTCGACAGGATAGAATTTATAGAATACTAACTGTCAAACGTATTGCTATTTTGCCATTGCCAAATCTGTATGTGGGCATTTGCTATCATAATATAATGATTTGCGCAAAAGCGTAGGGTAGGTAGGTTCAAGCTGATGTAGCGCATGCTTTGGGCTCTTGAAAAATTTATTTTATCATTTGCGAAATGCCGTCGGGTAGGTAGTTAATGTAGCGCACGTTTTGAGCTCTTGAACTCCTGAAATTTTTTATGTGGAAAATAAAAAAAAGGTTAAAGATCCTTAAAAGATACTTATCCCCATAAGTAAAGAGCTCTTCAAAGATTGTTTAATTAGTCAAAGCGTGGTTGGTGTAGATTTTGACAGCTGTGTAGTTTTACTTCCTTGCTAAGTTCCTAACGATTTATCATATACAGGTAGTTTGTGTTTTATATAGCTAATCTTAGTCGAAGGGGAAGGTGTTAACGGAATTTTTAAAGATCATTTTTTTAATTATGATTCGATCACTCATAAATTTCGGCACACTTTTTGCTAAAAATAGCAGAATTAGAATCTAACAAAAAACCCATGGATTCCTGACGTCATCAAGGAAATGTTTTTTGTTTGCAATATGGTTCGACTCAGTAAACTCGATATTATTATATAAAATGATCGCACTTTAGTAGTCCCAGAATAGGCCTTTATACCTCATGTCTTTTAAAGTAAGTGTTGGTGGGGAGATTATCCTAACAAGACCTGGCACCTGCAAGCAAAATAGTTTCCTTAAACCTCATTATATTTTTGTGCAATTAATCCGTTTATAAGTCGAATACATATTCATAGATCTACATATATGTTCCATATTTGTACATATGTATCTTGTTTGTGTACACTTTTGTTATGAAGTCGAGAAGAAGAAAATTTTTTTGTCCCCAACCACCACGACCAAACAAACTCTTGTTAGCTTGCGAAACTTTTCACCGAAGTAGCGCTCTGTAAAAACTGATGAATAAAAGAAAGTATGCCAAGAAAGCGGTAAAACTTTTCACACACACTCATCTTGGCTTGCGGTAAAAATATTGAACATTTCACACAAAGTGCTTTTAAAACTAGAAGACTTCAACATTCCCTGGCGCTCACGAGCTGTACGAGTATGAGCCGAATGTGTAGCGGTATTATGTAAAGGTAAAGGTTATGTGCATGTGTATATGTGACCTGAAAATAAATTTTTAGTGTAGTTAAACTTTTCGCTGCATTCTTGAGTACTAATTGGGCTGTTCATAGTTACAAGCATCTTAATTCAATGTTCTTTAGTTGGGTTGAAAAAAATTGTTAAGCGAAGTGGAACAGTTACGATTCAAAAATTCTGATACGAGAAGGTAGTGGTAAATTTGTGTTCCTTTCTTTGTTAATCTAAGGGTGGGTACCTTGGAAGTGAGGAGGTTGGACTTCACATTAAAAAATTCGAAATCGTATCGGACCTAGAGAAGTCATTAGCTCTTTTCTCGGATTTAGAGAATGGCTTTACTTCTTCTTCAAGAAAACATGAAGCAATCAAGAAGTCAGTGCCTCCAAGTCACGCAAAAGACAGTCACAAAACTTAGAAAAAAAACTACAATTTCGGCCATAAATGGGAATTTTGTTTCATCATATATAAGCAGCGTTACCCTTAAGCTTTGTTCCATTTGCGATTTGCCTCTAAAATTAGTATTTACACAAGGCCTGAAGGACCTTAAATCACGTTTAATGTTTCCTACCCTATCTTGAAAGATCCTGCCGAAGTCTTATCCAATGGATCACTGTGTTGTTCACTTGTTTTATGCAGTCGTCGAGCGATGATTTCAGAACATAACACCGCATGGAACGATACACTCTATATTAAGTGTTAGTATTTACGTAATACATATAATAATAGTGCTATCTAGTATATATTTTAATGTCGTGAATATCTACTCAGTTGCATATTTAAATAAATATAATAATTCTACTCTTGTGCCGACTTTTGAGATTTTGTTTGGTTATAATATTCTCTTGCATGGAATCCCTTAAATTTTATACGAAAATGATCTGGAAACGATTTGAGACCCTAGTGAAAGAAAAATGAATCTCAATGAGGGGTTGCGGGGTACAAAAAAATTATTTTTTTATTATCTTATTAAATTCTATAACACCTCTAGAGTCCTAAATTTTGAAGTTGATCCGTATAATAGTTTCGGAGATACAGCCTTGAGAACTTTCATCGTCTTTGAACGCGTTTTTCTCGAAACTGTGTCACCGGAATGGGCGTCGCAAGGGCCGAGTTTAAAGATTTGTTTTTCAAAAATTTCAGAATTTCTCTGTTAATGGTGTATGTTAGTATCAATAAAAAATTCTAATAAAATATTTAATTTTTCATATAAGAAAAAAATTGTTGAAAAAATCTGTTTTTCCCCGAAGAAACCCATGTAACCACTGAAGCATTTTAATAATATATACTATATATGTATTAACCCGAACCGACATAAATGACTATATAATGTCCATAACTGTTCATTCAAATATTTAATCAATTCAATTTTCTATTAAATACCTAAAACCGGAATTTATGATTTTTAATATTTTATGAAAATAAAACTCTCAGAACCTCATCAAAACTTTAATTTTAGATAATCGGCGCAAACGTAACATATTTTGCTTTAGCAGTCTTCGATTGGCCACTCCTTCGCTTGCAAAGTTTGAGGTCAACAAATTTACATTGTAAAACAACAACAAAATTATGAAATCAAATTTAATATAAAAGAATCTGTGAGCTTCATGAAAGACTTATAAGCCCTTGAAATCTTACTTCCTTTTAGTTTTACCAGATACTAGATATATACCAGTGAGCTGTCTGTTGAAGTCATCAGGGCTAAGAGAAGAGCTTCTCTTTGTAGAAATTATTGCAACTAAAAGTGAAGATATGCATTGAGTGATGTATATAAGTATATTCAGTATGTATATAATATATGTATATATACATATTTGTAAATATAACAATTCAGTTACTTTGCAAGATAATTTTTTTTTTGTGACGGAATTGATTTGAATTCAATTTTTAAGCCTAATAAATATCTGTTATACGTTTATTTCCAATTAAACATATGTATATACATATGTATATAGTATATAAAGCACGTGCGAAAATAGTTGTTCATTTGCCTTCAAGGCCACTAAAAATGCGCGGAACCTGACAACAGTTACATTCATCGATATATGTATTTATACTGAAAGACATACGCTCAAACATATTCAGATAATACCGAGAGCATTTCAATACAATATTTTGCATCAACATCAATCTATTCTACTGAATAGATATTTTAGATAAAAATCTAGAAAGCATTTATACAAAGCCAGGCACACACTAAACCATTAGCTAATGGCTGAAAGATGTCATTAAAAAGCCTTCTGTGAAAGAAGTGATTTGATTTTGAGTAGCCTTTAAATTTGATCCTTTTTCTCTCCGCTTACCACACTCAGCCAGCATCTTCCAAACAGAAGTACTAGGTAGAGAGAAGGTCTGCGAAGTTCCATTGAATAACTGCGGTAGGACACGGCACAGAAAGCAACCATATACATGGACAGCCAGGCAGCTTTGCTTACCTTGTCGACACCACAAATCAATTCAAACGTAGTCAACAACTACAGAAAGGCTTTACGCTCACTGGCAAGTCAACTCCACTTGTCCATAATTTGGGATGTCGGTGACAGGAACATTTTCAGTAACGAAAAAGCGAGTTAGTTGGTAAAGCTTTATAAGCATTTTGAGTAAATGGCACAGAACAGATGGAACACAACAACAAGTTACAAGACAACAAAACAAATATGGTCGAAATATGACAGGTATGGAACAAAGGACCTGCTATCTAGGTTCAGAAATAGCATATACAAACTTACAGCTACTATCACGGTGCGCTGGCTTTTGGAGAGCTTGTGGTAAAAATCTGCCTGCCTTATAATAGTAGTTGACGCAGCTGCAAGCAAGAAGGCAATACGGAAACACAAAATTTTTGGAACCCGTCAGGTACCAAACCTTGAATGGTTGTCCACAAAAAGCATAACGGGCATAAGAAGTTTTAATGAGTACACCAAATGGTTCGAGCACAACATGAAACGGAATAGCAAGGCTATAAGGTACTACGACAATGCATCAAAATGGCGCATCCAGCGCTAATTGAGCCCCTGGAGGCGGCACTCCTACGTACCCACCTCGCAGCATCTAGCATCTTTAGAACAACTAGCAAACATTATCAGCAGCATTATCATGCTTGACATTTAAACCGACGTTAAATTCTTTTCTTGGAAACATCTCCGACATCTATAGTATTATGTAGACATATGAAGACACGAGATTAGATAAAGCTTAAGTCGTCAATTGGAAGCTTTCTCTGTCAATTAACCGTACTAGATTCATTCCGCTTCAACCTTGTTCCTTGTTATCCACACAATTCACAAACATACATGACTCGTGAGAAATGGAGTTCAGGAAACCGTCTCCCTAGAAAAGCATTGGAAATAATTTTTACACTTAACTTAATGTTACTCAAAGAATTTCGATAGAAAATGTCTAATGAACCCTGGAGATCCTGGAGAGAGAGATCATCAGTACACAAAAATGGTTAATCGAAACCGATCGATAACCTTAGTGTCTTCTAACGAGGAAAATACTCATTTACATTGGTTCAGCTAGATTAGAACATGCTTTGATATTTTTGTAGAATCAGATATACGGGCCAACTTCATATTTACCGTTATCCAAAATCAATTTATTGCAGAGAACATTTCTGATACTGCAATTTAATCATATTTGAAATGTACTTCAAGGAATACAAGTAGAAGTTTTGGAGCTTTGATCTAAGGTTTAAACAAAACTCTTGGTTTACTGTTATATACTTTCAATTTTTGCGCCAAAAACACCTAAAGTTAAAATATTTCATCACAAAATTCTGCGAAATATATTCAATGAGCTTACTTATGCACACTCGCGAGCAAACACTTCTGCTCGCGAGCACTCACGACTGCTTTCATCCACTCATGCAATATATTAAGCTTATATTTGGCGAAAAATAACCAAAATTAAGGAGAGAAGATGCAATGCCCGACCCACAATCCCACGCATACACAAACACAAACGGGTTTGGAAGCGAGCGTGGGCTAAAAGCGTGCGTGATGGCATGCGTGCATTTATTAATGTGTGAGTGACAATGCAAAGAAATGTGAAGCGATCACGCCTGTCAGCTTTTCGCATCAATAGCCACAGAATATATACAAAAAACAAAAGTCTCGCCCACTCACACACATCCATCAAAAATCGAAAGAGAATTTATGCTGCACACTGATACGAGCACATATCTGCATACATGTACAGAATAACGGCATTTTTGAAAGTCAAGCCAACCAGTTGCTTGCCAATCGTGCACCAATTCCCTTTGTTCCACCGTTTACAGGTAACGGAATTTGCATT
This sequence comes from Bactrocera neohumeralis, assembly GCF_024586455.1. Classification (NCBI taxonomy): domain Eukaryota; kingdom Metazoa; phylum Arthropoda; class Insecta; order Diptera; family Tephritidae; genus Bactrocera; species Bactrocera neohumeralis. The sequence continues at coordinate 51,751,069 of NC_065923.1, forward strand.
CGACGCACACATTCAAGGTTTTCGCGTACGAGGGTGTGATCAAAAGTAGTGAACCTGAGTTACAGATAACGCTTTTAGATATTTTGGAGCAAATGGTGAAAATACTTTACAAAAATATATCCGGAATTATTGAGGAGATTATACCTTAGCTAAAAAATTACTAAAGTTTACTTTAAAACAATTCTAGCATACAAATTTCATATTGATCACATAAACTGTCATGTAAAATAAGAGAAAAATTAAATTAAGAGCAGTAGTTTGAATTTTCGACTACTTACTCATATTATTTCTAATCGATATTTTAGTAAGTGAGGCTCTGGAGGAAAATTATGAATATGGAGAGTTCTGGAAATTATCGATAAGCTAGTATAAATTTTTTTTGAAATAATCAATTTTTATGTCGTCGATTTTAATCGATTTTACTCCACATACAGAGATTTCCGATAATTTATCGATGTCAACATTTATCGATTTATATTGATATAAATAAATATGGTATCGTGAACGTATCGTATAATCGATTTAATTGTGATCGATGTTAAACTTACTATTTTTAAGAGCTTCAATTGTGTTGAGATAGAGACGAGTTCAAGAAATAATATTATGCATTCATAAATGGTAAACAATAGCATTGTTTAAATAATCGTTTTAATAGGCATCGATATACAGTTTATTATTTTATATTTTTAAGTTTCCGATAACATGTAGGATGTTCAATAAATAATTTAATTTTCTATAAATAATTATTTCATTATAAAATTATCGATATAAAAGTTATCGAAAAATAGTTTATATTTACTTTTTAAAGATTTCGATATATTTGTATAGACAAATTCAATAAATAATATCGTTATCGACATACAAAGGTTTTAATATTTATCGATAAATAATTCGTTTATCCATCGCTAATAGATCATGAGTAGTATCTACAATAAATGAACTCCCTTCCAAGTCAATGTAATTTTCCATGCACCCTTACACTGTTCTTGTTTGATTCTCAACTGCGCTTTTGAACTATTATCTCCCTTTACAGGAAGCATATTCACGATATCATTTAGCGCAAAGGAAGCACTTCACAAACACACACATAAACGCTTCATTATTGAGCATTTGAAATTTGCAGGCATTTTTACCTTTTTTGGCGCACTCGGTGTATTTTGCTCAGCTTTGTCACTTTACAATTCGCAACCGACTTTCCATCAACACTTATTTATGCATGCCTGTATATACATATGTATGCATGTATGCAAAATTTAACGCTACTCACACACACACGTGCAAAGTGTCTTGTGAATGAGCATTGTTTTGAAGTGTTGCACTTCAAGTGGTTGACGGCGATAACTGTGACGATTCTTAGAACCCCTAGTGGTCCACACACCCACACTAATACGTCCATATTAATCCACGCTCATTGCCACACACTCAAATTTCCATACGCACGCATACACCCACGCATATGCCGGAGCTTAAGCTGGAAATTTATGCTTTCATCTATGCTTGCATTACGCTCTCGAGTGTGTTTCACGTTTGGTAATTGAACTGAAGTGCGTGGCAGAGAAATTCCTTAGCTGAGATACAAAGACGGAGTGGGCACTGTTGCACTGAATGCGCAAAAAGTGCGACTTTGTAATTCGATGGCAAAATGCGTGTATGTGTGTGGGCGTATGTGTGTTACATAGTGTGATTGTTGTTTTTGTTTTACAGCAGTTATGGTTCTCGAGTGTGCTTTCTCTTTAATCACTTTGTCCTGTTTTGCTTTTCCTTTTCAAACTCTAATAAATTCACTCGCTGTGTTGACATGGCGTATACGCAACATTTTTTGGCTATATCTGCCCTGTGAAACTTTGCTTCGCATTTGCAAAGTTGTTTTCCATACTAAAAATTGACAAAGTTTCAGTTTAAATTCCTAAATATATATTTTTATATTTTTTTTTTTATATTTGAAGCTTTCACTATAAAGTTGTTCAAAGCTCTGTAATGGAAGGTACTGAGTTCAACAGAAGTGGCAATAAGCAAAATGGTTTTGCAACTTTCATATTTGGTCATATTCATCATTTATCCTTTCAACTATCCAAAAAATTAATAATGTCAAAACTTCACCGTATTCAGTATTCATCTTTAAATTTGTGATTTATCATTCATTCAAGGTCGTGTTAGCTTTAGAAGGGTATGGCTCCATTTTAATTGCAAACTTATTCGTGTTTTACTACCATTTTCTATCAAAAGCAAACTGATCGCCAATATAACTAAGAGGAAAAAGTTTTTCTGGTGAAAACTCTAAATGAATGAAAGCTCTAAGCTCAAGAGAAGTTTTACTTATAATTGCACACACATCCGTAGTTTACCACTTCCATTTTCTAACGTCGATATTACAAAAAGAATTAAGCTCGTGGCGGAAGAAAGCTCAACATTTTTCGAGTGAAAGCTCTGAATTCCAGAGAAATGTACCTACTTGTCAATAACTTTTAAGCTTCAAACACACCTCAGACTACAATATCACCACTGATAAATAAAGCGTATTTTTAGAGTATTTCGCCTCGGCTTCAGGTATACTGGAATAAATCTTCTTAGGCTGAATTTTGTAAAAGCTTCAAATTGTTTTTCTTTAGAAGGTTTTTACTGAAAAAAATATTACTTTAGAACTGGCGTCTTTTGGGAAAATAAAACACTTGTTCGCTAAGCATTCTTAGGGGTTTGATCCATTCATAGAATAAAGTTGCCACCAACCTAGGAAGAAAAAATAATTAAAATATTTGTGAAAAGCTAGAAGAAGTCTTCTCTAATTGAAAAAAAAATTGTGAAATGAAGTTGCCATCTATGGGAAAATCAAATCTGATCCTCTTATTGCGGAATGTATGACAAATGAGTATATGTTAAAACAAGATAATTGCCACATTTCGCAAATAAATGTAGTTTTAAGGGAAACAGAGGATTAAAAATCTCCTCCGGATCTGAGAAAAATATGTGCAAACTATAAGGCCTTTAAAAGCTTTCCAGTTTGCATATAGTACTATTCTAATTAAGACAAAATTACAAAAATAGAGTTGCCAACTATCAAAAAAATAAATCTGAGCCAAATATTTTCAAGCATTTGCTTCAAATTTAAGAAGTTTAAAGAGCTGCAGAAAAATATAATGGGGAAATCTTTAATTTAGACAACGTAAAACGTTAAGAAAGCATTTCGGTAAGTTTTAATGCAAATACATTTTGAAACAGAGTTGCCACCTATTTAAATTAAATAATAATTAAATAAGTCTCATACAAATCTCACGCAAGCATACGATTTATATTATAGCATTAGCAGTATTTTCGCATATTGCACAGCTTTCACTTTTACCAGAAAGCTTTCACGCTTTCTGAAGCTTTCGCCCTCGAATGAAAGCTCATCGAAAGCTTCATATTAGAATGGACCAACGAGTGCATTTACAAAAACAAACCAACTTTTACACAATTTTTTCCACAAAAGCTCAACACATAAACACTTTCTGCTAATCCCTTAACAAATACCATAAACCTGCTACTGAATCACTTTTGCGCGTGACATTGAAAAGAAGCGTAAATTTAAAAACTCAGCACTAGAGACAATTAATGTGTGTGTGTACGCGCTCATAAGTGCCGCGCTGCAGGTCAACAACAGATTTACGAGATAATTTAGCACACACAGTCATAGGCACGCATATAGACAAACAATGCTAGTGTTAGTGGCGACGGCGGAAGCAGCATGACAAACCAGCCTCCAGGCCCATAAAGTGCACGCCAGTCAAGGCAACAACAACAAGTAAGCTTAGAAAATGACTTGCAACAACAAACCAGGCAAACAATCATCAAATCAGGCAGCGAAGCAAATGGGTCACCGTGGCCTTAGAGGCGCTCGCTCGCTACAAACTATGCCTCAGCGTGTGGCTGTGCCGCTTTGGCGAATGTCAAGTTCAAATGTGTGGCAGATCCTAAATGAGTGGCAAAATGCAAACACAATGGAGGTAGAAAAGAGAGAGCAGCGCGACACGCCTACTCGGTCGGTTTTTCATAATTTGCAAATGAAGGCACGAGGCTTACATACAAGTAGTTATTAACTTGTATATAAAGGAAGGGTCTTACCAAAGTTCGATTCCTTGAAATAGATTTGGTTCATTGAAGAAGTTGTTGTCGAGAATACGAAAATCTTATGGAAGTTTTTCTTGATATTTAGACGGTCCGGTAGAGTGCCGATATCGAAACTTTTGCGAATGGTGCTCAGACTTAGATACGAACTCTCTTACGAGGTTTGAGGTTATATTTGTTATGTTTGCTGAGAGCCAGAGCTATCTATTATCTAGATTGTAGATCTTGCGGATGCCAACTGTCGAAGTAGTCTGGTAAATGGCGAAATAGGATTGTGCTTTCTTCTGGACTGGACTTTCGTGAGACTAAGGCTAACGAGCTGAAAATGCAAGCAATTCCTTTGGTATAGTTTTGATGAGCTCAAAACGCCGATATATGAGAGAGCTACCCATCTTCAGCAGTTCCTTTGCTTTCTCAAAGCACTTTTTCAAGTGAGATTTCTGGTCAGCTTTAATACGCAAGCTAACACCGGACTGATTTACGTGAAATATATTTGACTCTGAGAACTTTGCTAGATGCTGGCCGAACTTCTGTTTCCATTTAGCAGGTTGAAGCGTCTTAGAAATGCTAATGATTTTTTGAGAAACATTTTCCTGGAAGAAATACCCTCGAAGGTTCAAAGTGAGATGCGCGATGGCAAATTTAAAAACTTTGTAATGTAGTTCGGAAACGGGACCGAAGTGAGCCATTTTATCAAGTTAAAGAATAAATCCTTGCTGAAATATTATAGGTTGACTCTACTGGATAAATACAGTTACTCTCTTAAACTATTGCACCGTTGCTCTATTTCGACTTAATATGGCAGTCTCTGCTGGAATCGCAAACAAATAACATTTTTTGACAGTTTTTTAGTGAATTTTCATTGGTAGCCTCGGCAGTTCACACTCGTCTTTTGTCTCAGCAGTAGTTCATAACGGTATGTCAAGCGTACAAGGCAGTGGTCGTTCCCACTTTTGGCACACATGTTGGGCTTTAAATTAGCCACACAAACGCACACACATCCATGTATAGGCGCACCAATACCCCACACTGCGTAGAGGCTTCGCAGTAGCCTGAGTTAGCGCCTGAAACTATGCCACTATGAAAGCAAGGTTATGGCGGCTCAAAAGAAAACTGTCAACAAACTGTTGAGTCAGCTCAGCCGACACACATTAATACTCGAGCTTATTATACCTTCTTAGGCAGAATGTGCATAATGTCAGCGGAAGTGGGCGCCTTAATGTAGGCTACCATTTGGCCTTTTTGTTTATGTGCAACGGGGAGCAAGCAATCCTGCCTACCAGGCACTTGGTAATAATGGAACTAAGCCCATAGACAATAAATATATGCATCTGAAAAGTAAATAAAAACACAACAACAACGATCACAACAAAATAAAGGTTAGCGCATAGGAGCTGCTCTTTGCCTTAAGCTGCCTATCAACAGCATTGTCTGCGGCCTTTGCGCGCCAATAAGTATGCTATGCCGAAATAAAACCGGCGGCTTGCCAAGTCCTGTTAGACTTGCAATTTTATTGTACCAGTTGTATTTGTTATTGCTTGTTTTGTTGCAACGCTGTGCTGGCACAACCCGGCATTGCACGCTCGCGTACAATTCTCGTTGATTTCGTAGCTCTGGTACCGGCCATGTCAGGCCCCTTGCACACATTTCATTTAACTGTTGCCAAATTATTTTGTGATTGCATATTTTCGGGCGATTGCGCCATAACAAGTTGTAGTGCTGCATTTTCAAGGTGAGGCAGGCGGGCAAGCGCACGGCACTGCCGTACATTGTGGCACAATGACGTCATCGTGCCGGCGACCATGGCAGTTAAGCGACGAGCGACGAGCGCACACAACACGAGCAATTTCAATAAATTCAAGTGACATTCATGTGGCAATCACATAAAGTGTGCATACTTTTTGGCGCTGCCGGGTATATGTGTTTTGACATAAAATACATTGTTTTCCTATTTTCTTAACAGGAAATTTACAAAACTCAAACAGTGCAAATAGCGCTTTGATTTATACTCGCCTCATGAGTGACCTGTGTGCCTCTTCGGCTGTTTAACCTTTGATTTCCGCGCCATTGGCGCCAATATGTAGGCCTCTAAGTTTAAGTGTCCGTCATTTGTTAGGAAAAATTTGAAAATAGAAAATAAAAACAAGCACAAAATATGTGTCACAGCTTTGACGCCGCAAAAATTGTGGACGCAGCTCGAAACACAATCGTAAATACTAAACATTTGCATACATTTTGGCGCATAACATTTATGTTAGGATAACCGGGTTGACAGAGGATAATGAGAGTGGAAAGAAGGTCTATTAAAATATCTATGTACATTCTCAGTTCCGTTAATTTTATCCTTCTTCTTCTTTATTGGCGTAGACAACGCGTACGCGCTTATAGCCGAGTTTACAACAGCGCGCCAATCGTTCTTTCTTTTAGTTGTTTATCCCGTCCTTCCGAATACTTCACTAAACTCAATGTGGAGATGGATTGCAGAGCGCAAAATCCCAAAATGTGATGAATATCCGAACCTCTCATACAGTCAAGGCTTACTTTTTTAGAGACTATAGTGTTTCGAACATTAAATAAATCAGAACCCAGTTTTAATTTTTTTGGAAACTTAGGCATTGGAATTAACAGAAAACTTTTCTTTTACTACCACGCCATTCACAAATTGTAGTTGTTTGAGCCTGTTTTTATGTATGTCTACAAGCTTCCATGGAATTATGTGTCAGCCTCAATATTTGGTTCGGACTTGGCAATTACCTTCGAAAACGTTCTAAAATGCATCCAGTCGCTTCTGTGACATGGCTACAGAAACTCCGAATACCCATCTCCTCGATTGCTTGGTGCTCTATAGAAAAACTGTTGGAGTTAGGGAGCAGGGAACACATTGTCTTTGGGACCCGAAGCCAACGGTTACATTTATGAGATAGATGACTAGATGCCTGTGAATACAGAAGGGTACAATAGAACACCTGTCGCATACTATCTTCCGAACTATCCATGAAATAATTGTAAACATAACCCTCTTTATATCAAGGCCATGTTGTTAGATTCTTGAAAATTATCATGAAAGCAAAAAATACATGTTTCAAACACTGAAGTACTCTGAATCAAAGGTGGCTTGCAAGTTGTTTCTATCGCAGTGTTCGTTATGGCACACATCAGTGAAGAATTGTCTTGGCCAATTGATGGTTTTTAGAACTCAAGCTACTTAAACGTTCTAGTACCTAGAACGAGCCCGGTTTTTCATTGCTCAAAACTTCCTCTATGAAATATGATATAACAAAAACAACAATGTCAATGGCACTTTTGACTGTTTAATTTCTGGCAGCCACGCATATACATACATATGTAAACAAAAAACATTAAATTTTGTAAAATAAGTAAATTCTTTCTCCAAGCATTTCTCTTCACAACACTTTTGCTGTTGTTATTTCAAATTAAATCAATAATTTATTTCTTTTCGATTAAAAATTTTTAAGTTGAATAAGAATTGCAAAATAATAAATTTTAATTATTTTTCTTCGAATTTATTTTCTTTCTTGCAGTTCGTCGTTCGTCTGCACTGAGAAATACATTTTGGACACAACAAATTATTTAGCAATTGCAACGTGATTGGTTGGTGGACAATAATTAAATGAGGCAACATGGGAAATGGCATGAACAAGGTGAGTCTGAGCTGTGATTAAAACTTTTAATTGCTTCAATTGTGCGAGTGATTAGACTGACTGGGTGTTTTCTTGCACATTTTTTTGTTGTACTGTTTAAAAATCTGAAACTTAACTGTTAGTCACTGCGGACGGACTTTGCAGGTTTGTTGAGTTGTCCAATATACGTTTTTTTGTGGCTTCAGCGCCATCTGTCAAATGCATTCAAAAATTATAAAGAACGTACGTTCTTAGAAACTCAACATAGAACGTCGTTATTAATTATTGCTCAACACAGGGGAAATGTAAATAAAACTCAGCTGTTTCTCTACAAGCCAATTGCAGTTGTCAAGGCAACTAGCAACAACAAATAATAAATAGCGAGTTCAGAATGCTTAGCAAACAACTTAGAAGGTCTTCAAAAATAAAGTTCTTTATTTAAAATGTTAATTTCGATTACTTGACGCAGTCTTAAGGCAACATGGATTGGCATATGAATTTGGCAAGCAACTACAACACGCTTTTCTGCAGCCTTTAACTGCTATCAATTACTAACATAACAACTCACTTTTATATTTTCAGGTGTTGCCCGGACTCTACGTTGGCAATTATCGCGACTCGAAGGATCAGCAGCAGCTGGACAAGCATCAGATTACACACATTATAGCCATACACGATAGCCCAAGGCGCTTGCTGCCGGTAAGCGACCAAAAAAGTACACATGTAATAGCACGCTAATTACTCAATCCCAATTTTCCTTCTTCAGGACAAACACTATCTGTGCGTGATGGCCGCCGACACACCGGATCAGAATCTCTCGCAGTATTTTTCAGTTTGCAATGATTTCATTCATGCTGCGCGTCTCCGTGAAGGTAATGTGCTGATTCATTGCCTGGCCGGTATGTCACGCTCCGTTACTGTGGCGGTGGCGTACATTATGACCGCCACCAATTTGAGCTGGAAGGAAGCTTTGAAGGTAGTGCGCGCTGGACGCGCCGTTGCCAATCCGAATATCGGTTTCCAGACCCAGCTGCAGGAATTCGAAATGTATCGTTTGATGGAGGAGCGCAGACGTTTGCGTGAACGCTTTCCCTCAACAGCGCTGGAGCATTTGGATCGTTCAAAGTGCTCAGCAGCGTTGGATAACTATCAGGAACTCTTGCAGAATCGTGACATTTGTGAGGGAAATTGTACACGCGGTGAAAAGTGTCCGACAGGTGCGATGATGGTATTACCATTGGGTGGGGAAATTAGTGATTTGAATGGGGGACAAGCAGCTGCAAGTGGCAGCGACGCAAATAGAGATAAAAATGTAGCCTACATGATCTCATTTGCGGCAGAAAAGTGGGAAATCCTATCTGTAGATAATAGTGGTTTGAAAAAAGGTGACGATGAGGATGATGATGAAGATGAGGTCAAGCCACTAGAAAACTTACCGGTCGAAGATGCGCCTGCGAAGGAGCGTGGAGAAATTCTAAGCAAGGAGAGCGATGATGATGACGATTCGAATGAAATATGCTTTGAAGATAACCAAACGGGGCAACAGTTAATGGAAAATGTTTTGTATTTTCATCCAATAGAAGAGAATCAAGTGGCGATTATTTCACCGACAAACGTAGAAAAAACGTTACCCGAATCAACTAATTTAGGCGCAATTGAAAACGCTAAAAATAAAAGTACTATTGATATATGAAAAAAATTAAAAAAATGTGAAAAATCAAAATTTTTTTAATTTAATAAATTATACTCCAACCAGTCCTGTAGAACGCGGTTGCATGAAGTCAACTAAATTATTTTTTATATATATTAAACTATCTTTCTCTCCTCTCGTAAGATGTTACCCATACTCTTACCTTTTCTAATGCAGGTGTCTGCAACATGGATCCATCGAAGGGTCTATTCCGTCGTCGTCCCTCTTCTGCGTCGACGCGTTCACGTCTTCGCGGTCAGCCATCCACTTCGAGTGCTTCAGCATCGCCTTCGATATCCGCTGCTGGCATCGCTAATGTAATCGCCACAAATGTGGCTCAATCGTGTCCAACTTCACCAAGTCATTCGCCGGCCACACGTCGTTCGCTGGGCACCCAGAAAATACCCGAAGATGAGGAAGCGCAAAACCCACCCACACAAACGACAACTACCACAACAACAGCGCAAATAAACAACGCAACCACGACGACCACCAACAACAGTAACACGACCACCACGTCTAACACGAACACTACTACCAACACTACCACCGCAGCGTTGTCGCCGCTGATAGCGACAGCGAGTAGTTCAAAAGAGGCAGCCGAATACGCGGCCGCCATCAACGATGCGAAACGTGAAAGAGAAGCTCTGCACAAGTCACCGCCCGCTGCACGCATGCGCAATCCACGTGTAAATAGCGCTGGCAGTCGCTTGATAAGCGGTTCTGCAAAGGCGCGCGCCGCCGCATCTGCTACAGTGACAGCCCAGCAGCAGCAGGATGAAATGGTGAAGTGCACCACAACTAGAAATGGTGGCGTTGCCGTGAGTGGCAGCAATGGGCAAGCACAACTACAACGCAGCGCCAGCACGGTGAGCGGTCTAACGGTGCGTCCGTACAGCAGTCCGGCAGGTCTGCATGCGTACACAGGCAAAGTGCCCGGCTCGGTGCCATCGTCCGTCCATGGCTCGCGCGTAGACCTACGCGATCCGGATAAGGGTTCGGCAATTTATTTGGGCTGCTCGGCACCACGCAATTCGACACTGTCGCTGTCTTCACGCACCTCTTCGGGCAGCTCGGCGCCACCATCGCCGGTGCGCACGCCGCCAGTGAGCCCGCGACACGGCATAAGAAGGTATAACTCAGATACAGCATATGTGAGCACCTTTTAAAATTATTCCACTCATTTTAGGGCTGCTACTGTGGTGAAAAAGCAACAGCAAAGGTGAAACAACTGCAAAGCCTGATAATGGCCCGTCGCAACGATCATTGCTGGAGCAATCAAAACGCACTACTTTTCGTCGGCAAAAGTGAAGCGATTAAAAGCGAGTGCTCACGAGCGGCTTTTGCTAATTTTTGGCGTACTAATTGCGGGCTAGAAACCGCAAAGCAAGCTAACTGTCTTTGTATAGGTTCCTTAAATTTGGTAGACTGTCTAGGATCATTGTTTTTAAATTGTCAAATGTTCAAAACGTTGGAACACTGTTAATTGACAATTGCTAGGGTAACCAGGAGCATTTTCCCGCGCTTAGCTTACACTTGGCATAGAATCTTCAAAAACTCAAAGCAATTACTTACGTAGTACTATGGACATAAGAACTTAGCAAATATAGTTTTTTTACAATACTAAACTACTAATTAATTTACTGTTGCTTAGATGTACATACATACATATGTATATGCAGACATACAGACATACCGTATATATAGCATAAGATAGAAGCTTGCGAAACTGTGAAATTGTGAAAACAAAAAATGAAGAAAAATGCAATTATTAACAATTTTCAGAACCGATTCAACACGAAATTGAAATATTTTATGTGATAAAATAAATTCAAGTTTAGAAAAAAATGAAAAGAGTGCAAATAAAAATAAAATTCAATTAAAAAACAAAACAAAGGTATATAAATAAACAAAAATGAGAAATTAAATATAAGCAATTTAATAAGAAACAATAATTCATATTGAAAAATGAACTAAATAAAATATAAATTTATCGTAATACTAATTATAAAAAAATTTAATCAATTGTTTTGATTTTAAAAGTAAAAAATAATAATTATTTATTATATTATTTATAACAGGATCAACCTGAGAAAATGAAAAAGTTAAAACATAATAGCAAAAAATGAACATTGCAACAACAACAAAAATATTAAATAAAAGATAAAAATAATTAAAAATACAAATTTTTAACAATAAAAAATAAATAATTCAAAAGTGTTCTAAAACGCGATTTTATATAAAGAAAATGTAATGGAAGCATAATTTAATATAAACTCAAGAATTATAAAACCGTCAAATTAAATAATGAAAATTTAATTATAAAAAAAAAATTCAAAAATATAAATGTGTTATATAATATACAACATAAAAAATTATAATCCAAAAAATAAACTATAATTTAAACTAAAATGACTTTAATTCAAACGGGATAAAAAAAAATTAAATATAATTAAAAAATTGGTATATATTATTCTAAAAAAATGAAAAATATAAAATGATATCAAACAAAATTGATAAATAAAAGCAAATAAATTAAAATAAATGTATTTATAAATAAAATTAATGTAAATTCTAAATTTCAAATCTAATTTTATATAAAATTCAAAAGAAGCATTATTTTTAATTAAATATAATTTATAAATATTTTACTTACTTTTTATTTATTTTTTATATTTATTTTAAAATTACATAAAATTTATTTCAAAATAAAAGAAAAACAATCACACTCAACAAATGAAAACAATGCACTTAAAATTTAGTCTTTGAGTATAATATTTTGTTTAAAATTTAATTATGCTTTAACTAAATTATGCATTTCTTTTTATATTTTTTCTAATTTTCTTATTATTTATTTTTTAGTTTTTATTTGGTTTTGATTTCCAAATTTAAGCAAATTCAAATCGTATATTCTATATAACTTTACAGTGTTTAAATTTAGTGAAATAACTGAAATGCAAATTTAATATAAAAAAAAATTAAACAAAATCACTTAAAATAACACAATTTAATATAAAAACAAAAAATTAAATTTATCGAAATTTTATAAATAATTTCGTAGTTGTTTGTTTGATTATTTAAGAGCAACAAAACAAAAAATTTTAACAATAAAAGTTATAATTTTAAATAAGTTGTATAAAATGTGTTGAAATCAAAAACTAAATAAAAAATATACAATAAGTAAAATAAATATAACAAAATAAATATTAATAAACAAAATTAACAATAAATAGGAAATAAAAAACTGTAAATAACCGAAGAGAGTAAATTAGACGAAATACACTGTAAAAAATATATATTTTAGTGCAGAATCTAACAATAGTTGTTCATTACCACCTTTCTTAGTGACCTGTGACTCACCGTCTGTACCTACGAAGGTAATACATTTAACCGCTATAGTTAAAATATACCGTTACTTCAAAGAAATACAAAATAATAGATTTTTATTCTACAAAATACATTTTTTATTTTCCATAAATGCTGTTTGAAACAAAAAAAAATATTAAAAAAAAATTATAAAAAATTAAATCAAAAGTGTATAATTCATAATTTTTTATGTATAAGAATTGAAAAGGGCTAAATAATATTAAACGAAAAGGCATCAATACGAATACTTTCGTGTGTATTCAAGGATGGCTACCTTAAATCTTTAAAGTATGACTGCCTAATACCCGAAATCGCTACCGTCACTACTTAACGTGAAAATATTTTCCAACAGTCCATTACTTACTCGAAAAACATATGAAATTCCACACACTTCGCATAATTGAATATATTTTAAAGTGAAAATGCAAAATGAAAATCAAGAAAATACAGAAATATACACTATCTACATTAAAAGCGCATAAGTCTAATTAAGTGTTTCTTAAGTTTTTAAAATGAAAAAAGAAATATTAATAATAAAATTATAGTGCTCGAAACGAAGTGCATTACAGACACGAAATAAATATTTTACAGTTATTGTATATGCATGTATTATATAATGAGTTGCAAGATCAACATTTTTTGTATGAGCTGCAAAGAAATCCATATAAATACATATATACAGATATATACAGGTTCAATCAATCATATACTGTCATTTTCCATTTGTATGTATGTTCACAGAAACCGTTAAATGTTGTTAGCTTAGTTGTTAATTGAAAATTGTTAAAAAGTTTTTATACCCATATATATAACTGTAGTACAAAGTTGCTAAAAAATATTTGTACACACAGATTTATAAATATACACACTGTTAAATACTTGTATGTATGTATTGAAATCGCCTGTGTATTTGTTAAAGTTATTTCAAAGCAATGTAGCATATTAATTAAGCAAAAATTGGCAATGAAAAAAATATTTGAGCAAAAAAAGGCAAAATTATGCCTTACCAGCTGACCGAACAGTGGGACTTAATATAAAAATTATAGTGAACAGATCCGAAGTAACTGGGTCATAGGCGACGCAATGGTTGTATGGATCCCTTTTTGTCACGGTTAAGGATTATTAATACAACAGCGTTCTCAAAAACTTTTGGAAAGTGAATTTTGTCTCCAAAAAATCAACAAAAACATTTAATACCTGATCAAAATCTAACGATTTTTAGTTTGATATTTAGCCACAATTATAGGTTATGATATCTACATCTGACTAAACACCATTAATGGACAGAAATAATATTCTTTAAACAAATTTAACACGATCTTACGATGCCTTGAGAACAGAATATCCACTTGATTGGTTACTTCTAAGGTTCCGATCTCTTTCCCTTATATAATATGCATTCAGCTGAGGTTAATGGAGTAATTGACGTTTCGACGTTTTATAAAAGCCTTATAGGCACTTCAAAGAACCCCTCATATCAATTATAAACAATACCCTAAGTAGTTATTACTGTGACAATTTGCTAACTGACTAAATAAGCGGTCAGTCCGAAATATCTTTTACACTCGCTGTTGCTGTCAAATTAAATATAAACAGCATTGCAGTATAAGATTTTGGATTCAGGTGGAACTTTCCAGTGCTCTGAAGATAATCTTGAATATTCTAGGATTTATGATAAACGAGTTTCAAATTTGAGCCTTTATAATGTTCCAAAAATTAACGTTCCCCAATCTATTATCCTTTTCATAAAAGGCGATCCATTTTTCCATTTTTTAAAGAAAAAACACAGGAACTTTTAATTTAAATCATTGGAAAGGACAATATTTGGCATTTATTTTTTTGAAGATTATCTCTTTCAAATGTTGGCCGCGGCTACGTCTCAGATGGTCCATCCGTTGAGTACAATTTTCGATGAGGATTTCGAGCATTTCGACTAGTAATTGGGGATTGACACGTGTAAGGTTTTCTCCAAGGTCTGAATCGAAGCGGGATTGCCCGCATAGACTTTAGTCGAGTGATAGCACATCGTTAGACTTTTTCCTGTGACCGGCCCAAAAGGTGAAATTATCTGCTCACCGAATTGTTCTTTCAATAAATCCATTGATTGATGCGATGCGTGGAAAGTGGCGCCGTTTTCTTGAAAATAAATGTCGCCGAGATCACGAGGTGCAGTTTCTGGCATCAAATAGTCAGTTATCATGGCGCGGTTACGTTCTCACCGGCATCATTTTTGAAGAAATATGGAACGATGATTTCACCGGCCCACAAGCCACACCAAACTATTGTTTTTTTCTGGATGAAATCGCAGCTCTTTAATCTCTTCACGTTGCTCTTAGTCCCAAATGCGACAATTTACATGACCATTATGTAATGGATCACATCGCTAAACAAATTTGGCTCGAAAACGCCGGATCTTCTTGGAACTTTTCATGAGCCCATAGAGCGAAGCGATGTCATGAAGCTGTAGAAAAAAGGTCTTATCGCTAGTAGTTCGCTTTAAAATTGCTAAGCGAACATTATTTCATCTATTGGCTTTCGGTGTGGTGAAATACACTGATGTATTCATCATCAATAAAAAAACCGATGAAGATTGCGCCGATTGTAATCATCTTTATTTAGGTTTCATATTATTAGTATTGAACCACAGGCCATGAAGTCCTTTTATACGAAGCAAGATGTCTTGGTACTTCAAAATAAATTGTTGCACGTCATCAGCTGTTTTTGACAGCGTGATCTATCAGACAGCACAATTCATCATGGAGTAAATATGTTGTTGAAAGCAATTTTATATTTTTCGATCTTGATGGCATCAATATAAATGTAGATCAATTTCATGTTGTTTTAAAAAATTAGTTAAATTAAATAACTTCCATATATGTTGGCTGGTATCATTCTGGAATAATTTTAAAATATTAAAGCTAAGACAAAAGGTATAATTTGAAAAACAAAAAAAAGTGTACACATAAGGCGCATTTATGCTTTCGATACATATTCGAAATTAATTTTCGAAATTCGAAATTAATTTCTATGCAACTGTTTGACAACTGAGTTTTTCTATTTTAACGCACGCCACTAAGAAACCTTCAAACTGCTTCGTTTAAACCATTTTTTGAATCGAAAGGGATATGCAAGTTGAGCAACAACAGCTTGCTGATTCCATTTCCACGCACACCACTGTATACAGAAGTAAATTTCAGTAGTGCAACGTTGTTCAACTTTTTTATGCTTAATTGAATTTACAACAAAAATTCAATATATAAAATTGAATTGAGAAAATTCGTAAGATCACCGCAATTGCATTAAAATGTTAGTATGTATGTATGTAAAACCAAATAATTAACAAAATTTAAGCTTTTTATAAAAAAATGTTGTCCCCAAAAATGGGAAAGTTACAAAAATTATATGTATATGTGCAATATGTATATAGCACATAGCGGATATTTATTTGCATACACATACATATAGATTAAAAGATAAGTAAATTTGTAGCTTTTAGCGGAGCGGCAGAGAGCGCAATTATTTATAAATATTTGCAGCGTAGTTTTTTATATTGAGAGCAACAATGAAGCGAAAAAAAGACAAAATTAGCACATTTTTACTAAAGTTGAAAGTATGTATGCGAAACCACATACACACATACTTATATACCCTATACAATTAAGCAGCAAGCATTAACTGAGGCAAAGTAAAGTATTTTGCATTTGGTTTCAAGTTAAAAGTAAAAAAAAAATCTAATTGAATTTAAAAAAACAAGGATTTGCGGCTAATTAATAACTAATTAAATATATGAAATATAACCACATATTTAACTAAAATGTATTTATGAAGAAAGAAACACTTATCTAATGTTAATGTGTGCTGGCAACACAATCTCTTCAGTAATTATTAAAAAAGAGAAAAAAGGGAGTATAGTAAGAAGTGATGATTATTTCAAAATACTAAAGCTGAATAATAATTTCGTAATTTAATTTTATTCATTTTAAATTTGAATTATTTAATTACATTTTTGTTATAATAATTTTTCCAAACCTGCTTGTATTTCAGCACAAAAGTTAACTGAATTGAAAAATTCGCAGAATTGGAATAAAATTGATGTGAATTTTGGCACAGATGTCATTGACAGTCATACCAACCTAGAAAAAAATATTTCGAAGCATGGGTTTTCGCCCAAAAATTAAAATATTTAAGTCTTACTATATTTTGCCCACAGTAGTACGGTCGGTATTAATGCCAGAATTTTTAAATGTAGATAATTCAAGCTTCTCATAAATAGAGCGTTGACACTTTTTGAATGACGAATACAAGCTATAAAATCTTTTTGAAGTTGAAAATTTGTTGAAGCTATATTTCTCTGTAAGCTGAAGCTTGAAACTTGAACAATTTCATTCACAGATTCCTAAGACTAGAACTTATCGGGCAAAGTAGTTATCGGCAAAATTTTGATTTGTGATCCACAATGTTCCATAACCATATAAACATTCCAAAAATAATAAGGTTCAAGTATTGATTGAATTGAAATTTTTCAAAGGCACTGTATTGAAAGTTAAAGTCATTAGCTTAATTTAATCCACTTATAACAATCACAATCGAAATTAAGAAAATGGTATAATAGAGAAGATAATTCACTTGCCCGTTTCAGAAGTTTCGAAGTTCCAGTGCTCATATTTCTTATTCAATTTCGAAAGAATTGTAATCGCACAATGACACAAAATAATCAACGCTATATTTTCCTGTAGTTCAAAGGGTTTGAAAAATAATTAATTTCCTCCTTAACTTTAATTTACTTAGTTACCTTTGATTGCCGTTAGCTTTCGTAAACATTTTGCCAGTAAATACTTTAGCAAAAATTTGTTCGCAGCAATCAAATAATTTTTATTTTTCGGTTTCATTTAAACATTAATTAAATTATGGCCTTTGAATACAAAAATGTTGAAGTTTATAAACAAAAAAAAAAAATACTTTTTCTGCTATAAGCCTAACTGTATAATCAAATTAATGCACCTCAAAGCTTTAAAACTATAATTAATACTTAATAACTAAATATTTAATTGACTAACGGTATTTTTAATAAAATTCTTTGCATACAAATCAAGCAATAAAATCGTGAGAGAAAGTACAGTTAAATCATAAATATATATATGAACATATCGCTGATAAAGATATGATGACCTGAGCAACAAAAACTTACTTATAAACAAATTTAAATATAAACTGTTAAAAAACGGCTAAAATAGTTAAAAAGATTTAAAACGCATATATAAAACTGTTAATTAATGAAATAAAAGGAAATTAAAATCATGTTATATAATATTTGTATGTAATGAAAGCTAAGCAATGCAATGTAAAGAAGGCTTACGCTTAATCTGCAAATGAAGTTACAACTGTACATTTCGAAACACCCTATACGATCGAGTTTTCTTAAATGAAATATGACAAAACACCTACGTACACACATATATTTATATACAAGTGTGTTTTCGAAAACCCATTAATGGCGGGAGTAACTATTGTTTGCAAATAAACTTGGCAAATTTGAAACTGAAATATATATTTCAAGAAAATATTAATATTTTATTTGTTTTACTTTAGGCGCTGATGATAAAGGTGAGTTTAAATAATTTAGTTTAATTCTTTTTAAATTACATTGTAAAATTGTAAATAAAATGAAAAATATTTAATTATTCATCAATATTGATTTCCTCACCAGATGCAATACTTTTCATAAGCACTTTTCGGGATGGTCTTCAGCTCATTTAGCGACTGAAAACGGGTTTTAGGGAACAAGAAAAAATTACACGCAGCCAAATCTGGTGAATACTGTTTTCGATGGTATTCATTGCGGTTTTGGCTTTAAATTCGGTCGCAATCGTAGTTGGATACGATGATGCATTATCATCGCCAAATAGAACTCCTTATTTATTTCTGTCCCTCCAAACCACGAATATCGAAAAAAAAGCAATGAGTATTTACTTGATTTCTATGCGACTTTAGACCATTTTTTTTGGGTTTCGTCTGTTTTTTTTTTTCTTTTATTCCGATCAGTTTTGACTTGTTTGCATGTCAAACTCATAAACTCATGTCTCATCAGCAGTTATAATCCTATGAATGTGGGGTCGAAATTCGCATGATCAAGCACGTCCAAAGAGACATGAACAAGAATGCATTTCATACCCAAAATATCCACCAAAATCATTGGAACGGACTCGTGGGAGAGCTCGAGCTCTCTTGCTATTTCTCTAACACTTGTCTGACGATTTTCAAACTCCCTATCCTTCTTCTTCTTTACTGGCTTACGCGGTTATAGCCGAGTTAACAACAGCGGGCCAGTCGTTTCTTCTTTTCGCTACGTGGCGCCAATTGGAGATTTCAAGCGAGGTCCTTTTCCCCCTGGTCTTTCCAACGGAGATGGATATTGCGCCGAATACTTTCAGAGCTGGTGTGTTTTCGTCCACTTCGGACGATATGACCTAGCCAGCGTAGTTCTTGTCCTTTTATTCGCTGAACTATGTCAATGTCGTCGTATATCTCATACGGCTCATCGTTCTATCGAATGCGATATTCGCCGTGTACAACGTTTACAGGACCATTAATCTTTCGCAGAACCTTTCTCTCGAAAGCTCGTAACGTCGACTCATCAAATGTTGTATATTACAATTTCGGGGTACTTTTTTGTCACAATATACATCAATTTTAATTTAGCAGCGATACCAAGATTTCTATGAAACCACGATGTGGTACATTTTTATAAATATTTAGCGTTTTAAGAAACGACTACACTACAAGCACCCTTTTCGAAAACACTAGAAAAAAACAGTAATCATGAACTAAAGCTTTAAATTTTGAGCCCCAATTCTGCAAACTTTTTTAGGAAAATTTGTGTAATACCCGGTTTCTAATCGTTTCACAGCTTCTCTGATTCCTTCCGCTTTGAACTGAGAGAATTAGGGGTAGAAATATTGAAATACATATAAAGAGTTTTAAGCGGTTACATTGTTTCACGGCTTCAAAAAATCGATTTTTATACTCTACAATATGTTGCTACAGAGGTCAATCTGTGAGATATATTATACTCAACTCAGAGAGAATCCTTATGTGATAATAAAATGATCATGTGACAAAAATGGGCTGATTTAGATCAATAATTGCTAATAGAAAAGTTTTCTAACTTCCGGCTGACTTCATACCAGAAATATGGGTCGATACAACCGATTATAGTCACTTTCCATCTTTTTAATACCATATTTGTAATTCAATCTTTATTTTGTTTCCAAATCTCAGCCTCGGTGATTTCTTCCCCTTCACTGTCGGTAGATTTCTTCCCACCGAGCATTCGCTTGCAGTCTCCGAACAGGAAAAAGTCGCTGTTCCGGAACTCGACAATACCGTACAGTACATAAATTGATAAATTACTCAATTTAGAGTAAGCGAAGATATTAATAAATCTTTTCATCTGATTCTGACTTCACATATTCTTATTAAAGTGCAGCTTACATATGTAGATACTCTAGGTAGTGTTTCAGATATCGAGATAATCTATTGGACCACGTCTACGGTTTCTAGATACCATTCATTATTAACAAAACCATATTTGTATGGTTGGTATAAGTGAACTAGACTTATATTTACAAAAATATTAAAATGTCCTGCATTAATAGAGCATTTTACGGATTGGTTAAGTGTGCCACACTTCATGGAAACTTTGAAAGATCGAATTCCCTCTAACGCATGATCCGTATTCTATCTCTAGTAGGTTAACCACATCTGCCAGTGAATTAATTCGCAATTTGGGAACTAAGTTGGATTTTTCTATCAATAGTGTTATCTCGAACAGCCTTTGGGAATTTAAGATAATTTTTAAGAAAAAACAACCGTTTCTAATTCTTTTACTACACTTTTATTTGCTTAACATTAATTTAATTACATCCAACTTTTACACTTAATGAACGACTAGAACTTGGCAATCACCAACATGCAACATTATTGTAACCTTTTCTTTGAAATTTAAAACATCATTAATATTATATTATTTATATATTATACTATAGCCCATATATCTTTATCAGTAAACTAAAATGTTTATCAAAAACAATTTAAAACTAATTTAAATTCATTTGACACAGCGGAAGCGTTTAGTTTTCGAAACTGCTTAGCTTTCAGCCTAGTCTTCTAAGTACAATGCATACAAACATACACAAATATTAGTACTAAAATCACTAATTAAAATTAATTTTACATTCTTTCAGCAAATTTTTGCTGCAGTGAAATGCGAGAAAATTAAAATAATTAACTACTTTTTGTTAACTTTTCGTTCGAATACACTAAGTAATTGTCAAAATAGTCTACTAAATTCCTGTATTTGATTTTTCACACGCTGCCGTTAAGATAGCAACACCGACTTACTCCTCTGGCACGCACTGTCAGGTCTCCACGTGATTGAGCAGCAGGGGTGTATTGGCTGTGGGGTACGATGAGGGTCGACGCTGACGCTGCCAACTGGTGAGCTCTTCATTGCTGCCGCAGGACAGTGTCGACTCCTCGTAGCGCGAATGCGTCGAAGCGCCGGAAGAGCGACGCACGCCGGTGTAGGAGTCCGTGATGACCTCCAAGAGCGCCTCATCGCTGTAAAGAATTAAATATTTCGATATAGTAACATACAGAGTTCAAAATTAACAACGAACCTATGATAGCGATGATGCTCGAGCAGACTGCCGGTGGCGAAGCGCAGCTTCTTCGGCGACTCGAGGCTGGAGGAACGTGTCAGCGAATTGCGCGGCATACCCTTATTCTTCAACGACGAACGTATGCCATAATCCACCACAGCAGAGGTAATCTGCTGCTGGTTGTTCTGCTTAATGGTGCCCTGTATGAATTTGTTGAGAGCACGTGAACCGCGTCGCTGGGAACGCTCGTAGTTGCGCTTGTTGCGCGCATCCTCATCCTCGCCGAGCAGCCAATAGGTGCGTTGATCACCTTTACCTTTCATCGATATGAGACCACGCTCCTGATAGTGGTAGCCACCTAATTTCTCCAATAATTCACGACACTGCTGACTGCAGTGTATTTTAAGCGGCACACCGCTCGATTCCATGCGTGAGGCGGTGTTTACCGTATCGCCGAAGAGGCAGTAACGTGGCATTTTCAAACCCACCACGCCGGCGCACACCGGCCCCGTGTGTATGCCTATGCGTAGTAGCAGTTTGTTGGTGGGTCGATGCCGGATTTTAAACTCCGAAACTGCGCTGAGCAGGTGGAGGGACATCGAAGCGATTTCGGCGGCGTGCAGATCGCCATTGCGGATCGGTAGACCTGAGACCTGTTGATGGATGTGGAAAAATATTAAGATATTGCTTCCGTATGTCAATAGTAGATCAAAATATTATTGGTAAAGGTTTTAGGCTCGGAATGAAATATAAGAAATAACGGTAAATTATTTTCAAGTAAATTTTAAATCTCATTGGATCAACTGCTTTCTCATACTGCTCTATAAAGATGACCAAAGTGAGATCTTGAAATCTTCACAGCTCTTTCCGTCGATTTTTTATATTGACGGAGTTCAACACTATTTCCTTGTGTTATAGAAGATTCTCATAAGTAGAAACAGGTTTTCTATTATCTGTGGTGCTTTAATAAGTACCGAAAGAACCCTTTTTTTACTGATGGATTGAATCAAGAAATTTATTGTACTCTAATTTGTCTTTTTTACACAAAGAACTTATACCTAGTCCAAATGAATATGGATGAGATAGGCCCTATAAGCAGATATCATCAACTTTTTCAATGCTGGACTCTTAGATCTTCTGGGGTTTAGATTTCAACGATTAGACAATGTTCGAGAACCCGTTGTCAAAACATAAAATTCTAACATAAAATTCTCAATTTCAGGTACTGTTGTCACTTAAGGACCCTTTAAGTAAGGCGTGTTTGGGTAAAAAGGAGAAGTGTGTCTAATAACCTTAATCTAAAAAATCGAATTGCTATCCTCTACTAACTCACCACCATATATGCATCTCCAATCGTCTCGACCTTGTAGACATCATAGTGTCCGATGATGGAATCAAAGCAGGTATATAAATCATTCAGAAAGTCTACCACCTGCAATGGCGTGCTCTCCGCCGACATCGCCGTAAAGCCCACAATATCACTGAAATATATAGACACTTGCTCATAATTCTCCGGATCTACTTTATTGCCTTTCTTTAACTGTTCCGCTACGGGTCGTGGCAACATTTCTAGCAACAATGCGTCAGTCTTCTTCTTTTCTTCTTGCAGTTGATCAGTGCGCTCATCCACAAGCGCCTCCAAGTTATTGGCATACTTCTCCATCATAGCCATCATATTGTCGAAAATATTTGGTTTCATACCTTTACGTAGTGGACGCAATTTGGCACGTATCGTTTTAAAGTCGGGCCGTTCTTCTGGTCTTTCAGACCAACATTCTCGCAAAATTTCACGTACACAATCGAAGGAGGTTTCCAGCGGTTGCAACGAGGGACGATAGGGATATAGATGATCTTGCGGCTGGAGAACTTTCTGCAGACATTGCATGGGGGTAAGACCGGTCTCGCCGAATGGACCGTGTCGTACATGAATCTCATAGAGCACAATGCCGAAGGAATACGAGTCGCCTTTTTGTGTGCCTTGCACGAGCGATGCCGCACCGAGACGCAATAGTTCGGGCGCGCGATAGAGCAACTCTTTGAAGTAGAAGAAAAAATATTTAAAGCAAGACCTATAAAACAATGCTTTAATAGCGACACATACTTGTACATTTAACCGTCATGTTCGGCACCTCCGTTGAATTGTCCTCCATGCCCTTCTTGAAGGCGAACAGCCCGAAATCGGTCAGTTTAACCACCCAGCGTGAGTCGACCAGGCAGTTGGAGGTGCATAACGAACCGTGAAAGCGAATGGGCGATTCGTGTAAGTAGATGACACCCTGTCGTGTTACAAAAAGGGGAAAAGCGTATGAGAAGTATTAAGGAAATTGTTTAAATTTTTTTTCTATAAATGTTTGACAAATGCTACGAAAGCTTTTTACCCAGCGGGTGTGCAGAGCGTTTAAGGAAGCTTATTGCGGTATTGAACTTACGCGTATGATGTCGGCGACCATTGAAGCGATAAACATATTGTCCAGCTTGACGTCCTCATTCTCCAATATATCCTTTGAGCGCATAGCGTGTACGTTAGTGCGACGAATGGTGGGAGAAAGAGAAAATAAATGGCACAGATTAGTGAGTTAAAGTTGAGTAAAAATTTAAGATGTCAACAAAAATATTGTTTCTAATATAATTAATATTGGCAAAGTAAGAACTGAGGATGTACTTTAAATGAGTATTCAAAGTGAGAAGAGTCTGTACTGAGTGAAATGTGAAATTTAGCTATAGGAACAATATACATATTAATACTGGAATGGAGTTCATGAACCATTTCGTTCCTTAATCAATCTCGAAACTATTTGACTCGACACAAATCTATTTCGCCCAAAGGGTGCTATCTCGACCTTATTAGAAGTACGGAGCTCAAAATAAGAATTTTTTAACGGGGACTCAAAATATTGAACACTAGACTTCCCAGCAGTTTTCAACTACTTTTTTTAATAATTAGTCTTGAGATGTAACTCGTTCTAGAGCGTATTTTCTATGTTCTCAGTCAAAATTTAGGAAACAAGAACATATCAGAGCTAGGAAATAATAACGATCTCAGTTACTTCAAATGTGTGCCTTAAAACTCCATCTTGTTAAAAATAAGATTAACAAATACCTATTTCATCAA
The DNA here is from genome assembly GCF_024586455.1 of Bactrocera neohumeralis. Taxonomy (NCBI): domain Eukaryota; kingdom Metazoa; phylum Arthropoda; class Insecta; order Diptera; family Tephritidae; genus Bactrocera; species Bactrocera neohumeralis. The sequence continues at coordinate 51,775,639 of NC_065923.1, forward strand.
TTCAGAAAATTTGTCATAAAATCAGTTATGAATACCATCAAGTATACATATTTAGCCATATAGCATACATACATACAAAAACTATTTGGAATCTCTCTGCGGAAAATGAATTGAAATCGCAGATTTGCATTCAAGTTATTTATCATCCTTTTCACTTTTTACTTCATCTCCTCTTAATCCTCTCTTGAGACTTTACTCTTTCATGGTAGCGAGTTTCCACGCCAGAGCAATTTGTATCAACTGCCGCGCGCTTAAAGGGTGTTGAGCTGAGCTGATTTAGGACTTACCTTCAAGCTGCCCCTCGTGCAGTACTCCGTGATGATGCAAATGTTTGGTGGATCCGTGCAGGCACCAATAAAGGCGCATATATTGTCGTGACGTGTATCGCGAAGCTGTGTGCGGGCGCATACACGCACAATGGTTAGCGAATAACGGAAGTATGTATATTGTTGTTGCAGTTCACAAAAAGCGCGCATTGGCGAGGAGTGTATTTGACAACGCAGCGCACAAATCCCACAGTAATATTGAGTTGTCGCGGTGGCATGTTGCAGCAAACGGATGAAGTTGGAATAACGCACAAAAACAGAAAAGAGAAAAGAAAGAGATTTGAAATATTATGTGCATTACTTGAATGTCAACTGCAATCAAAAAAGCGCAAAGTCAATGTAAGGGAAGGAAATTTGTGTCTAGTTCGAAAAAAGAAAGAAAAGATATACCAGAAATAAATGGAAAAAATTAAATTGAAACAAAAATTTAAAAAATAGTTGTTTGATAAACAATTTACTAAAGTAGTTTTTATACCTATCAAAAAATATTAATGATATTAATTAAAATAATGTTAATAAAAAACAAAAAAATTTTAGCATCGTTTGCACGGAAGGTTTTTCAAGAGGTTAAGAGCGCTACAAAAGTTTTTTTTTAATAATTTTTTGAGATATCAATTCTTTATTCGTGTGAAAGTACTTTCGATGCCATTATGTATGGAACTCGATTTCTTTTGCATGGCCACTACGGGTACGGCTTGCAGAAATCCCGACACTGAACCCAATTTTCGACGGTTTTCAAGCATAAATCGGCCGATACTGCTTCAATCTCACATTTGATACTCTCACGAAGTTCATTAATCGTCGCTGGCTTGTTGGCATGGACCACAGACTTGACGTAGCCCCACAGAAAATAGTCTAACGACGTCAAATCGCAGGACCGAGGGGGCCAATTGACTTTCGTGAGGTAACACGTTCACCAAACTTGGTTTTCAATAAGTTGATTGTGAAATTTGCTGTGTGACTTGCAGCGCCGTCCTGTTCAAACCACATATTGTCCAAGTCCATATCATCAAATTCAGGCCAAAAATATTCGGTTATCATTGAGCGAAAGCGATTCTCATTCACAGTAAAATGCCGGTCTTGATCATCACGGAAAAACGGCCCAATTACGCCGCCGGCCCATAAACCGCACCAAACCGTAATTTTTTTCAGGATGCAATGGATACTCATGGAGTACTTACGAATGTTCTTTCACAGGAATACATAATTTCATTGATATCACAAACAGTTTTTGTTTTATTAAAAAAAAAATACTTTTGTATCGCTCTTATTGAAAAACCCGCTCTTAAAGTTGAGGCCACTGACTCCGCATTTCGGTAGTAAATTTTAATAATTTCGACTCGTTGTTGGATCGTATATCTTCCCAATGGCAAAATTTACTGAAGAGAAATGTCGAAAGAGCGGGAAAAATATGGCGTGCTTTGCTGTCCCTATTGGTCTACTTTTGTAGCTTTGCTATTGAAAACCCCGTTATAATATCCTTCACAACTAAAAAGTTGTTCATACAAGGGCTTGATTTTCATAATTCAGTTTGCTTAGAAGCTATATGCCGAGATTACCTACTTTTTTCTAAAGAAAAAACACAAACACTTCAAATTTAATGCGAAATCATTCGAAAGAACGTTATTTGGGATTTATTTTTTGAATATTATTTTTATGATAGGTTGGCCGCGGCTACGTCTCAGATGGTTCAGCCGTTGAGTCCAATTTCCGATGACTCGTTCGAGCATTATATTGGTAACTGTCAAATGACATGCGTGATATTTTGCTCTAAGGCCTGAATCGAAGCGGAATTGTCCGCATACACTTTAGACTTTACATATCTCCACAGGAAAAAGTCTAACGGTATCATATCACACAGCACAAAAGGTGAAATTATCTGCTCACTGAAGTGTTCTCTCAACAAATCCATTGATTGATGCGATGTGTGGAAAGTGGCACCGTCTTGTGAGAACCAAATGTCACCGAGATCACGAGCTTCAATTTCAGGTATCAAATAGTTGGTTATCATCATCGTCATCATTTTTGAACAGATATAGACCGATGATTACGCCGCCCCACAAGCCACACCAAACTGTTGTATTTTCTGGATGATATGGCAGCTCTTGAATATCTTCAGGTTGCTCTTCGTCCCAAATGCGGCAATTTTGCTTGTTTATTTACCCATTGAGCCAGAAATGGGCCTCATTACTGAATTACAAGTAAATTTGGATCGAGAATCTTCATGGAACTTTCCAAGAGTCAATAGAGCGAACCGATGTTCATTGAGAAGCTTCATCGGCTTCAATTCTTAAACAAGCTGTATTTTGTACGCTTTCAATTTAAGATCTCGGCGTAAAATGCGCCAAGTCATTCCATACGTCAGTTCGAGTTGCTGCGAACGGCGCCGAATCGACTCTCCACGGTCTTCGTGTACACTTTCAGCTACGGCTGCTATATTTTCTTCACTGCGTGCTGGACGTGGTCTATTCGGTCGAATATTATCCAATAATGAATGCTGGATCTCAAGATGGATGATGGTGTTGCGAATAGTCTGCTCAGCAGGCTGATCATGTTGATCATAAGTTGAGCGAAGCGCGCGAATCACATTCTTTACAGAACGTTAATTCTCGTAATAAAGTCGAACAATTGCAAACGTTGTCTTTCCATTATGAAATGCTAAACAATACTGAACAAAGATAACATGACAACTTGACACGACTCACGCGTGATATGTCAAAGAAGGCTATTGAAAAAAGTACCTTTACTTGGATCACCCGTTAGCTGTCATACAAATTGAACTTCATCTTATCAAAGTTAATTTAATTTCGTAAAATATATATTTTTTTGTTTCTAGTATATTTTTCAATATGAGAATATATTTGTTTAAACACATTCAAGTTATTTCTTTTGATTACACCGGTCAACACGATTTTTGGGTCTGACATCTACATGTTAAATTTTAGTTTCTCCTATGACAAAAATAAGGAAACATTTTTTTTCCAGTTAAAGTTTGCTTTTGTAGAAATTAGAGCAATTTTTCGATTTTTTAAGCAGAAATGACTGATTTTTATATTTTTCTACAATTTCACTATAGATTATAATTAGAAAACTTTTTTTTAGATAAAAGAGTCGTTTTTATTCAAGATGTGTGAAAAAAAATAATATATAAATGTAAAATAACAAGAAATTACTGTCTAAAAGTGAATATTTTTTGTATTTCTTTTATGCTCATCCCAAAGCAAACTTAAAGAACTAAAGATTAATATTTAAGTGTTTTTCAATGTCTGAGGATAGGAATTAAGCATTCAAACAGATAACAAAAAAAAAAATTTAAATTTTTTTGTTGACCTGTGTTATCTAAATATTTACATTAAAACTTTTATTTAACAAATAACCCACTTACCAATTTAAGTTCCTTCTTCATTTCCCGAGTTATATCCACGGATTTCTTTCGAACTTTCTTAATTGCATATAGTTGATTTTTATATAGGCCTATAGGCGTAAATATTGTCGTGTAACGGAAATCAGCATCCGGATTTGAGCTCAGGCTTACTTGGCTGGTGCGTATAAGCGGGTGAGTAGACTAACAAATGAAAAAAAATTATTTCTGATTAAATATTCAATACATAAATACATTTTATAGACTAAATAAAAAACAATATTAATAACTTATAAATATTTAATGTATGAATTATTTTTATATTCCAAAAATTTGGTTATTTTAACCAACACCCTTTGAATTCACCACTATTTCGTTACAAAAACCCACTTAACACTGACATAGGAACATATAATTTATTCAAGCAGATAACAATTGGTAGAGAAAGTTTAAATTTTTAAAGAAAGGTGCACGTAACCCTCATCTAAATGCTTCATTATATACATAAACATTTTTGTACATACATAAATAACTACCACAGTTCGTATCTACTCCCTTTATAAGCAAAACACTGTCAAGTGCAGTCGGATGTACTCGTATGTCACATGCAACTCGCAAGTGTTGCAGCAGTCACCACAACAAAAACAACAATAAGGAAAGCAATCAGTAAGCACATAAACATTTGTCAGCAATGGCAGAGCATCATTATGCTAAATGTTGTCAAGTTGCTTTAGTCCCTATTCAACAGGACATCAACACAGGAAGCCGTTAGGTTGCATAACTGCGTGGGTGGACAGACTGGTTATTGCTCTTATTGTTGCTATCCGAGTGTCTGTTTGCTCCCAAGTTGGCATTTTATTGTGGTATACTCTAAGCAATCATTGCCAGCATTGTTTGTTGTAGTTGTCGTTGTACGTGAAAATACATATTTTTATTATATGTACATATATAAAGCGTCTGTAGATATAGCAATGGGTGTTCTTTGAAATTATTTATATATTACATATGTATGTTAATATTAAAATGTGCATTTGTTTGAGTTTCGATCTCTGATAATCCCCACAAACTCTTAACTATCAAAACTCATTTTTACTAACTAATGAAAATACTTTCTTTCTTCGTGAAAATGAAGAGATCTTTGAATTTATTGTGACCCACTTAATAATAAGTGCTTTTTTCGACTTCCACCGGCGGTCAACTTTTAAAAAATTAATAATAAAATTATTATTGTTTTTGGCTGTACAGTTGCAAAGTTCGTTTGATCCTAGGAATAATCCGGGGACTGTGGCTTCAGACGGCATCCTCTATTTCTATGGTGGGTTGTTCATATTATTTAAACTAAAGTAGATTATAAAACAGATTCTCAAAATATGTATTAACATTTCTGAAACGGCTGAAAACTTTTAGATCTTTCCAATTATCGGAGATTGACACACTATCTGTAAAAGAGAATCTAACCGAACATGATTTTGTTCATCTTCTGAAGTTAAAATGAAGGATTGCTCTTATTTCCTTTCAGAAGGCATAGATCTTTTTTCACATAATATAGACACACAAGCATATTACAGAGAGGCATACAAAGCGTTTATTAAATTTTCAAATAGTTTTGGATCCACTATATGTGACCTGGTCTACGGAAAGTGGGCTTAGGTGTCAAAAAAAAAAAAGGAGATATATACTTTTATATTAGAAAATAGTTTTACGTTAGCTCCCTTTTCGTAGACCAGGTCACATATATATATATTATATTATATCGGAATTGATCCAAATTATTCTCGGCCAAGTGTTGTTATTTTCGCGATCTAACCCTGAAGTAAGTGCAGATCTGAAGAGATTGCAAGCCAAAATATTTTATTTTTTTGGTTAAATTGTGTACCTGCTCCCATTATTGAGGGGTACTGGAGCTAAACAGTTACAGTCGTAGGCTCATACCCAATTCATACTTTTGCATGCTCGCCACATACCCTGGAAACGTGAGCCACCGTTGTGTAAGATGCGGTAACCAACCCGTATGGATCCTGGAATCACGACTAAAAGAGAGGAAGCTTCAACGGAACCACTCTCACATATTCGGTTTAAGAGTTCGTTGAAGTCTAATTGCAGCGTTTGTTCACCAGAGTTGCGAGCGGGCGTCGGTCTTGAAACAAGCGGTATGATTCAAGCGCATGTCCCTGCAATGTCCCTAAATTGGGAAGATGCCGCTGCCCAGCTGGTTGATGCCTTCGTAAAAGTAAAGGCTGACATAACCGCCGTCCAAGAAATGTGATGGACGGGACAAGAACGGAGACGAGTAAGTTGTTATGACAATTAGTACAGCGGCCTTATGAGGGATAATAAGAGCAGCACAGCTAAATTGAGAAGGTACACCGATGATATTGATATCATTGGCCTTAAAAACCACGCTGTTTGTTCTACTCTATCCGGACTGTATAAGGAAGCGAAGCGTATGGGTTTCGTTGTGAACGAGGACAAGATGAAAAATTTCCTGTCATCAAACAAACAGTCGTCGCCCTCGCGACTTGGCTCCCATGTCACTGTTGACTGTCATAACTTTGAAGTCGCAGATAATTTCGTTTATCTAGCAAAAAAAACAAACTCCTCTCTCGGCGAACAAAGTTCGGCAAAAATCCAGCCATTAATTTAGAATCTGCTTTGAATAAAATGTTCAGGATTGAAACGTACCGGCATTCGAAGGACCCCGGGAATATTATTATTCGATATATAATATATTTAGGATTTAAAAGCGGTAAACTAAGTTCACTGATAACAACTTCGTTCTGTAAGTTATCCATCTCACTATACTCATTCGCTTCATTTAAATTTTTTTCTGTTTCGCAAGTCCATATTCACTTAAACATTAAACAGTTGGCACTCACCCTTGTTTGCTTTTGACTAGACTGCTCCTTCTCGCTTTCGTGCATTTGCACTTCGCGAAAATCAATTTTCCACAACAAACTATCCAACTCCTGCTCGTAGCGCCAATTGCGATACAACACCAACGAGATAATCCCGAGCAGCACCAGCGCGCCGCCGGCAATGCTCGCCGATATCTCACCCGTATAACCTGTAAATAATAAACGAAATCAATTTAATGAAGCAAATTGAAATGGGCGCACGCTATGCGACATGTTGGCCGACGCCACCGCTCGGCCACGATTACTCACTGATGCATTTCTCGCCCGCAAAACCACATTTCGGCTCCGCCGCCGGCCGCCCGTTCGCGCTCACCCAATGGATTTTACCGTATAAATTGAGATCCTATTTGTTGATTGTCGAGATGTTTAATAATTGAATGGCAATTAAAGTGCGTTAATTTATTTATGTTTCAATAAACGATAAAAAAATTAATTTAATTTAATTGAAAGTGAAATAAGTTATGAGGCAGCGAGGTAAAAAGCAATTAATGAGTTCGGAAAGTAACGGAAAAAGAGCAAGGAAAGCGAGCACTCACCTGTAGAAAACTCTTTTGGTATTTTTCATGGTTTTTTTTCATTTTTTTATTGTTATTCAAAGCATTTGTTTAATGAGAAATTATATAAAATTAGTTATTAGCAAATACAGAGTGCAGAGATTTCAGTACGATATGAAAAATGTACAGGGTTTTATGCAAGAAGTGCGATAATTGTTAGTATACAAATATATTTGAAACAAAAACGATTAGTTTAGAGTATTTTACTATTTAATTGACGTGCCTATTTAACGCTAAAAGTTTATATGGTTGAGTTAATAAGACATAAGGCTTAAGTCGACTTTATGCAATTTTTAGAAATCCTCTTTTTGGTCACTTTGTTGAGATAAACCCAATTTTGTGTCATAAAGTGAGGTTAACTTCACGATGAATCTTATATATGGAACAAGTAGACGACGGCAGGGGACAGGCAGCCTCTGGTCAATATTAAAATACACACGTTCTTATAGATACAATTACTTAGCCACCTTAGCATGACTTGACGGCAGCAATGGGCAGCGTAGTGTTGCCACTAATAAGTGAAATGTAAAATTATTCAAAGCTCTAACAAGTCTAACGTTAATTTACAAACGGAGGCATATAATAGCTCTGATATATGATTTGTAGAAACAATTGATAATTTAAAACATTGATGGACCTATTTACTTATTATTTCCGCAAAAAATTTCACTTTGAACAAAATATTTAAATATCATTCAAGTAAAAAGTTTTAGTACGGCAACAAGGAAGTTGTGTACATTAGCTGTTTGATATGTCACTGCCGTCTTCAAAATGTTCAAGAAGCTGGCTTTTAGTCGCCATTTGCAAACAAGAAAATATCGCTGTCGTGCAGTCGTCTATATGTTTAAAACTTTAATCCGACGAAAATCAAACTTGTGAACAAAATCGACTTAAGCACTTTTGTCTTTTAAGCATAACATAATTGTGAAGGTAATTACAAAACAAAATTCTATACAAAATTTTCAAAAATAACATATAATATAAATAATCATAACTACTAAAAATATAGTTTAAATGAAACATATCTATTTCTGTTACCGCCCTAAGCCTTTCGTATTAGAATGTGATTTTATTTCGCGCTCCTATTTTAAAAATGCCATCTGAGACTCATTAAATGACAATCTAACCGGAATTACGAATCTTATAACTTTAGTTAAAACCTTAAATTATATCCAGCATTTTCTATTAAAGCTACGGCTTTTCAAGGGATAACACTGGTACTAAAATATACAGACTGACAGAGTGGTCGAAAGTGGTTCCAAATATTATGCCAGCGCCCCGACAAAAAAAAGTTTTTCATTTACACAAAACATAAATCCATCAGAGCCGAATAAAATTGGCCGAAAATATATTCTAGACTCAAACTACAAATTGAAAGACAGATGAGGGTAATGCTCTCGGCAAAGGTTTACCCCTGTTGCGGAACATGGTAGTTGAAATTAAATTGTTTCGAAAATAACAGAATTACTATAAATATTTTCAAAACAACCAGTGATAACGGTTGATGTCAAAGTAAGTGTTTAAATGTTTAAATATTGTTGGAATATTACTCCTATTCTTCGTATTTTCGAAGCTAAAAGTTAAACGCATTATTATTATTTGTCTCCGGGTCTATGATTATCAATTAAAAAGTCGAATATTTAGGCAACTTTGACCGAAGATAAACTTTTCATCGGATAGCTTTGCGCTCGTGCCGTTTGGTACGATACCTATGTATGTATGTATGTATATTGCAGAATAAACTGATTACGTGGAAATATTACAAGTTCAGTGAACATTTTTTCCTAAGTTTCGAATTTAAAATATTGGTATATCAATTATTAGAGCGTAGGAGACCATTTTGTAAAGCATTTAATTTCCTATTACATAAATCTATGGAACGAAATATTTTTTCAAGTAGTGATAATATGAAATTAAGCCCTCATACTTGGAGAGCTTTTCTTATAGGTTTCTGTCAACCAATTTTTCAGAGTACCAAGCGAAATAAACATTCGTTTTTTACCCACCTTAATGTATATACAACCGACTCACTTGAATGGGTACATATTTTATTTTTAAGTTACGAGCCCACGTCTCTTCATTTAGCTAGCTATTGCTTCCAAAATTAATAGAAATGCAAATGTCAAGTTTTCGGATGGAAAAATATTTCATTTCGACGGCGCCGACGAACTTAATTATTATTTCTACGACCTTAGAAAAGAGAAATGTTTTCAAGCCCCACACTATAGCCGCGAAGGGGGTGTGGTATGTTATTATGAAAAAAATTACTCCAGTTTCAAACATCAAAAATGGCTGTTTCTTCGTACAAACAAATACTATGCATTTTCGCAAGTTTCCGATATTTTCAACCAATTTCCTGGACATACTAACAGGATAATGCTCCGATCCACGCCGAAAGGGTAGTAGAATCTTAGATTCAGTTCAAAATATGAACTTGTTGAAGTGGCTACCCTATTCTCCTGACCTTAGTACATATAATGGGAAACATTTGGGAGTGGATGCCCTGCAAGGTTTATCAGTCAGGCCGTGAATTCCATGATCGCGAGTCCTTTATAGTAGCGATAAAAGTTAAATGGAGTGAGATATCCTTGGATTACTTAAAAAGCCTTTTTGATAGCCTTCCAAACAGAAATTTTTAGCTAACCTAAACGTAGGAGGCAGTTTTAAATACTAAAGTCATTAATTTGTAAAACTTTAATAACCAGTCACACTTGTTTGCTTAATATAAATAAGTTATTGTATTGAGACTACAAAGCAAGCTTAAACGGAGCTTCTGCGAGGTCTAAATGAAAAGATATAGGCTTGTTTCTTAAAATAAAATAATACACGTATTCAAGCGAATCAGGAGTATATACTTGTATATGATATGCTCATTTTAAAAAGTAAAAGTTTTTCCAATCTTTTTTTTAAAGGAACTATCTGTCAAAATCCGGCACATCAAAAAAGCATTGCTTAACTATAGTATAGTATTAAAATTAATTAAATAAAATAAATTATTAAAAATTAAATTGATTCCAAGGTCTTATTTTTATATACACATTTATATATAATTTAGGTATGTTTGAATTAAATATGTATGTTAAACAATTAAAATAACAAAGCCAAAAAAAAATAATTTCTATACAAATTGTATTTAAATTAAATATTTTTCATTCAAATTATGTGACTGTACTTCTTCATAATCAAATTTTTAAAATATTTTGCATATGAATTTATATACTCACAGGTAATTTATCACTTTGTGTCTGACTAAATGTCCCCACCGGCACCAGGCCAGGAACCGTCATATTTCTGCTATTGCGCGCATAGCCACGCGCTAATACTGTATAATTGCCAGCGGCATCACCATTCTCATCGATGTACACATGATAGCTGCATGAGAGGAGAGAGTAAGGCATTTGTAATCTTAATATGGGAACTAATTTCCAATCGATATTTGTATAAACATAAGTACATCTGTATGTTTAAAAGTTTTTAAAATTCTACATTCAGACACCGGCATGAAATAATCATTAAATAACTGTAAAAAAAATATTTTCACATTTTTTGTAAGCACCAAAAATAAAATAATTAAAACATCATTAAATAAAAGGTGCATTCTGAAAAAGAAGATTTAATTTGCTATAACAAAGTGTCTTTAGATTTGACGATGACGACATGAAATTGTTTCGAATGTCACAAAAAGTTCGTGTATGCACATTTAGGTTAAAAATAATAGCAGTGAAAATATCAAAAATAAAAGTTTGGTAATTTTTGTTTAATTGAAGCTGTCGTAGGTTTTATGAAAATATAAATTGAGTTTTCATTCTACATAAAGGCATTCCAGAGACTGAGAAAATTCTACATTTCCCAGCTGTATATCCGAAATTTCCGCAATAAAGATATTGAAACGGGATATGACGAAATTTTAAAAAAGGGTCTGATATTGCTCACTTTGAATTAAATATCTCGATTTAAATTTTGCTCAGGACCACCTACCTTTGAAAACCCCGTTTAATGAAGAAATCACAGATAATAACACCCCAACATTTTGTATACAAATATTTTTATGGCTTCATTTATGGCCGTACATAAGACTTTAAAAGTAAAAATACGAGGAAATCTGTCATAGACTCAATAACGAAGATTGAATTAAGATATTTGGGAGAACCACATATTTTTATTATAAGAAACCCTTAAGCAATATTATTGAGAACCGAATACTCGATTATTTTGTTACTTTTATTTGGAAGTTAAGTATTGTAAGCATAAAAAATTAATTGAGAGCTGGAAGAAAACAGTATACCTATTCTTAATTTGGGTACAAGGTTGAGCATTTTGTTTTACTATTGGCTGAGGTACCAAATGAAGAGAAAGAACTTTAATATTTTAATAAAACTTTGTACACAGTGAAAGATATTTCTTTATTCAACATTTCGTTCTTGTACAGAGTTTTAATATTTAATATAATCGACATAAATTATTCTTTTAGAATTTTGCTTAATTCTAAGCAACTAAGATACTTCGACTTTTATTAAAGCGCTTTCCTTTTTTATCAAAAATATCCATTACAAAGTTAGGCAGGCGAGGAACTGCCTTATATCTGTTACATGGATGTAGAATATGCTACAAACCAATTATATTTAAATCTTTACTCAGTATTGTTATATTAAATGATAGTCCTTTATCAACCTTCCGCTTATTTTACTGGACTTATGCTCTGAGATATCCACCCTTAAGTGAAACTGACAGTCCGTAATTAGAAAATTCGTTATATGGGTGCGTGGAATACGAAATAAGACATTTTTAGGAATACCTATGTACTCGTATATTCGTTTGTATTTCTCAATATTTCCTCCACTAACCACTAAATTATAAAACCAAGACAACGTTGGAAAATGTATGATGTTTTAGAACTCCAACTGCTATTATTTTCCACACAATTGTGCTGAGTGCCAAACAGTTACCTTATGTCAATACAAAAAAAATATTTCTCTTTTGTTCTCGACTCACCCCATGGCGCTCAGGTATTTGGAACCTTTTATGGCCGCAATGAGTGCCGTGCCATTTTTGGGCTTGCCACCTGCTTCCAAAACTTTTATTAGCGCATTTGCATACAAATGAACGGCATCATAGAGGTACGCAGCCTCGGCGCTGATCTAAAACAAAGAAAATATTTAGCAAATGTAATGAAAGAGAGAATTGAATAAAGAACGGAATGAAATGGCAGAAAGTAACAAATTCCTAGATTTTTATTTGCGTGTAAATCTTTAGTGGATTTGCCGGTGAATTTTATGCTTTAATAACCGTTAAATCGCTACGAGGAATTGTACTCAAACAGCTTATTTACTCACCTGCTTTGCGCCGCCAAAATAGCCTAAAGGATTGGGGAAATTGAATGGCGGCAACTCCATATATTTGTTGACCTAAGACCAAAAGAGATGGAGAGGGAGATAAAAATGTATTAATGGCCAAAACGATTTGTTTATAAAGATTATTTTGAGCATTAAATATTTCACGCACGTTCACACGCTTGACACAGCCCTCACTACCCGCTACTTTAACACATAAATACAGCATTTGGCAACTATTTGGAAACAGAACTTTCTTAAAGTGAAGGAAAGCCCCTTCATCAACTAAAAATAAATATTTTCTAACATATTTTTGTGTTGGTTAAAAATAATTGTAACTTCACAAAATGTGGCCCCTTTTGCTTTGAAAAATAACTAATTTGAAAAAAGTTTATAATTATAAGTCCATCTCCTTCACACAGTTACTGTCAAATGCCATTTATTTTAGAAACCCCCACATCGACGCAAATATAAGTTAGAAAATTTTTACGAATGCCGTTCTCTTTGCTTTAAGGTCGATCTTTTAGCTTAACATATGCTTAGTGCTCAATGAAAGAAACACTTCATATACACATATTTTCTACAGCCACCACTTTAATTCAACAAAACTCTAATTTTTTCATTTCATATGATGTCTTCAGAGTCTTGGACGATGTCAACAATGGATGAGTCGACGTTGCGAGTTTTCGAGAGAAAAGTTTTGCGAAAGATTTATGGTCTTTTGCGCGTTAGCCACGGCGAATATCGCATTCGATGGAACGATGAGCTGTACGAGATATATGACGACATTGACATAGTTCAGCGAATTAAAAGATAGCGGCTACGCTGGCTAGGTCATGTTGTCCGGATGGACGAAAACACTCCTGCTCTGAAAGTATTCGACGCAGTACCCGCCGGGGGAAGCAGAGGAAGAGGAAGACCTCCACTCAGTTGGAAGGACCAAGTGGAGAAGGACCTGGCTTCGCTTGGAATATCCAATTGGCGCCTCGTAGCGAAAAGAAGAAACGACTGGCGCGCTGTTGTTAACTCGGCTATAATCGCGTAAGCGGTGTCTACGCTAATTAAGAAAAAGAAGATGATGTCTTCCTAACTCCTTCTATAATATTAGTTTTCTGTAAGATCACTTAATGCAAAGGAATCCTTCATTGAACATATTGGCTATTGCGAACAGTAAAAAGCGATCGTTTTTGGTTTCAAACGGCAATTTTTTCATTTTTTCCTCAAGCGTTTCTAATTAGCAGGGCACGGGTGTATTTGCCACTAATGTCCTTACTACCAACAGTAATCTCATTTCCACACTCGATAATTGTCACTTGGATTAAATGGGATTATGGGACATTCTACACACTCCATATATAAGTATATAGTAAATACATATGTATACCGGAAGCTAGTTTTGATTATGGTTAGCACTTTAATTTCGCTGCTCTAATCTTCATATCACAGTCAATCAATCCATTTTAGAGAACTGTTGAGTAGAAATCGAATTAACGGAACTGAGAGTGTCGCTCATGCAAATAGTACGAGTAAATAAAAACTTAAGTATTCATGAACTTCATTGTTAAAGGCTACTCTCCCTGAATTTGGTTTACTCTCTTGTAAAAGTATGGCACAAAAACCAATGGAAATAGGGACATAATCTATTGTGGAGAAGCTAGATTCAAATCGTTACACTAAACTGGAGTGGTTACCACTTAAGAGGAGTTCATATAATTAAGCACGGAAAACAATCCGGAAATTGTAATAAAACGTCGTGTCAGAATAATAATATTCCCAGTAGTTGTAAATGAATGAGTTATTCTAGTAAAGACGACGGTTAAAAATTAACTTATTTAAATATTATTTTGCCAGGATTTTTTTCAATCCAGACAACATTCACAGTCAAATAGTTATTCAAAAAAACCTAATTTGAATCATAATTGAAAGAATGAATCTCGCAGAACTTACAAAGAAAATTTTATTGTAAAATTTCTTTCCAAAGGACAACAAAAGTAACAGAGCTTTTATTTGAATACTTGGATTACGCGAATATATTCCTGTAGATATTACATGAAGTTCATTTTTATGCAACTCACGGACTTGGCCCACAATCACACGATCAGACAAATGAATTTATAGTACATATGTATGTACATACATCGGGTATTTGTCAACAAGTTTGACCGAGAGCAAAACCTTGTAATCCACTTATGATGAGTGCAAAAGCAGATATTTACAAGCTATGGATATAGTGCTCTACATATGTATGTATGTATGTATATACTCGTGAAAAACATTATTGTAATTAAAATAAAAGTTAAGCTTCGGATCAAACTGCTAACGAACGACAGTAAACCGCAAACGCTCATTTGGCGATAAGCCATGGAGAGGATGAATAATTATTTTTTGCTTTAATGGTAGAAAATATACGTAGTTCTACATACATACAAATATTTGTGTATCCATATGCTACTCACTTCTTTGGCAAATTTAGCGAATGAGACTGGCGCCGTTGGAAAAATCCCCACGTAGGATTGGAAAGCCACTTCGGCGCTTAAGTCGATTTTCTCCAAGAGCAAACCGCGCAGGTACTTATCCGGATTTGCTGGGTCATATTGCTCGATGTCGATGCCAACAACAAAGTATTCACCTTTGGCCAACAAGCCTTTACGCTCCAAACTGACCATCAGACCGACATGCTCGTAGTAATGACCGAGTATGAGATAAACTAGAAAGAAGAAAATTAAAAAAATAATGAATGATAATAATGAATTAAGTATGTATTTGGGGAAAAATGTATTAAAACGTGCGTAACCGACGACATTTAACTCGGGAACATTGGCAGCACACAAAGGATTTGTAATTCTGTTAATATGCTCCTATGGAACATGGCGTGGTTAAGGTATTTTAGAGCTCTTGAGGAAGTAAAATTTGCTTCATATTGCATCGCGATCAAAGTTGTACCAAAAATTGTTGTGGTCGAGACCATTGTATATTTTTTGAATTCGGTCATATGTATTTTTACTTTATCACCCTTATACCATATTATCATCTTACAAATACGCATTAATTAATAACCTTCAAAATCTGTAAGAACTCTTCAATGGTCATAAGAAGCAGTAGTCATGTAATAATGACAAAAAACAGTTCTAAAATATATAGTAGATATATATTTCTAAATATTTTGAAATCGATTTTATATCGAGGGTTTGAGCTGGCCACTTTCACCCTTCCTCTTTTAAATTTCAAAAAGTTCTAAGTTTTGAAATAAATACGTTTTCCACGAGACTTTATTAAATTCGGCTTGAGATTTGTTAGAAAAACGAAAATCATTATACGTAGTATATGAGAGTTTTGGTAGTATCGACCTGACTTTACCTAACAACTATTATCTTTTTACATACTAAAAAATTTTGCCTGGGTTTCATTAAGGTGCCTCACATATGGTAATATGGTAACTAATCATATGGAGCAAAGTCAGTGGGATGTTCGAAAATCCTGATATTAGTTATATGGGTCAAATTTTTACCACTTTTATAAATTTTAGGCACAAAAACACTGTTAAGAGTAAAAAACGCTCCATCATTTTTATTGAGATTACTCAAATATTTGCCGATATATGCAGTATAAGGTCACCCGGAAGTTCGAAATCTTTAAATTAAGTATATGGGGGCTCAGGGAAGTATTGAGCCGAATTAACCAATTTTTGATACACAGAGTTACTATTGTCAGAAAAGAATTCTCTCTGAACTTCAATTGTATATCCCATACATTGACTGTTATTTTTGGTCAACAGTCAACAACATAAACACTGGAAAATTTCCGGTATTTTGGGTCTTGTACAGTTTTCGTCGGATTTCGGCAATTTTTGGTCATGAGGTGGCATACTGCAAAGGAATTATTAGTGTAAAGTTTTGTTCCGTTAATTAATTAATTACTGGTTGAAATTACTGGAAAGTAAAAGAATCGGATGGAAATTAAAAATGTCTTATAAGGGAAGTAGGCATGGCTGTAGTCCGAATTCGTCTATTTTCACTGTAAAATAAAAATGTCGGAAAATGCCACATACAAATGAAGTTGAAATCGGTCGGACAGGTCTCGAGATATACGATTTCGCCTAAAAAAGGGCGGTGCCACGCCCATTGTCCAATTTTGACCCCGGCTCTATTGAAGCCCTATTATACCATCTCGCGGTATACGTCTTTTACGAATTTAGTTACTGATTTTAGTAGTTTCGAACAGTACCGTTATATGGGTTATGGGTTATCTTCCGATTTCATCCATTTTCACACTATTGGGAAGAGTTCTTATAATATTTGAGTCGGGTAAATTTGGTTGTTGTAGCATTAGTGGTTTAGAAGATATGTACATTAAACTTCTTAGAAAAAGGGGCCACGGCCCTTTTGTAAACTTTTTTGCCCACAGATGCCCCTCACTATTGCGATCCCCGTTACCGAATTACAGTTTTATATCTTAATTTCGTGCTTAGCGATTTGTGGGCGTGGCAGTGCTCCGATTAGGCCCCAAACCCGCAAAAGAAATTTCATCAAGATATCTCAATTTTTACTCAAGTTACATCTTGCACGGACGGACGGGAAGACCGGACTTCAACTTCTCTCGTCGTCGATTGTTTTAGGTGACACATACAACCGTTAGGTAAACCAAACAATTATACTTTGTAGCAATAGGTTGCAAAAGTATAATTAGTCAATGTGATATTCAGCGGTGCATTGCTTCCTACCTGAAAAATCCACCACCTTTTTCCAATGCATGCTCTGCACATACATATGAATATGTGTGTATTTATCCATGTCCTTTTCTTCGTCCTTCGTTGTCGTTATCCTGCTGCAGAAATTCTCATCCGTTTTATATGCAGTTTTGAACAAATAGTTGGCCATTGACTTGGTTTAGTTATCGCTTCTCGGCCTTATGGCTAAGATCAAAGTGTAGTATCTGTTCTTATCAGCTTAACATCTGATAGATCCTCCATCGGAGGACAACAAATGTTAAACTGATTTTTGGAAATCGACGGAGTGTTTTAGGAGCTTGCTCCACCTCCATCACGGGTTGGCCCGGTATTGCAGTACCACCGGGAATTCGGCCCAAATTATTTAATACATTACAATTATTTAGTATCTTTATAAAACTCCAGCGAAGAGTAACTTTAGTTACAATATACTAAATGGGCCATTCCATACAAAATTTTTATATTCAAAGATATGTCGTGTCGCGTGGTGTACGATACGAATATCGTTGTATCTCGACACAATTTGAAAATATGGAGTTATGAATTTTCAAAAGTTCAACGATCGGAAAAAGAAAGTACTTATTAGTACGTATTATATTATATAAAACCTATATATGTATATAATATAAAACCAGCCGGCCTAGTGCACTCTTTTTAATTAACCAAAATAAAAAAAAAATTATTTGTTTATACAAATGTACCGTTTGTTTATAAAATAAAGTCAAACAAATTCGTGCGAAACTGAGAAAAAATTATAAGCAATCTTACTTCAGCAAATTCGAAAAA